>NC_079218.1:17101384-17401384 GCF_029633865.1 Lampris incognitus
CAATGGGATGGGTGAGGAGATGACAATTTCATAGCAAAACAACTCACATTTTTTGAGAAACTGAAAGGTAGTTCTGACATTCCTCTGAGCGGCACATTCTTTCAGGGGTATGGACTCGACAAGGTGTCAAAAGTGCTACACAGAGATGCGGGTCCGTGCTGACTCACTCCATTGCTTTCCACAGTTGTGTTTGGCTAACTGGCGGCGGCTCTGTACCTTGATTGGCGTGCTCCATCACACCTCACATATGTTCAGCTGGATTGAGATCTGGCGGCTGAGCAGACCAGAAACCCAGGCCGACTTCATTGTCATGTATGTGGGCCAATTCCTGCTGCATTTTATTCTTGGCACATGGAGCATTACCCTGCTGAAAATGTCCAATTACAGAGTGAGGCATTACCGTCCTGACAGGATGCACCCGGATGGCCTTAATGTTCAGATATCCTTTAGCATGCATACTCTGCTCACTTCTACTAATGGGACCCATTGTATGACATGTCATTTGTATCCATACATTTTCTCCCGGTTGCTTTCCGCATAAAGTTCAAACCGTTGCAGCTGGCTTTCAGGGCAGTTAAAGTAACTGCGCCGACTTACCTGCAAACCCATATTAATTAACACATAAACTCCTTCTTGCCATGTTCACATTGCATCTGGAAGGCTATTATCCATGCCAATTTTGAAAGGGCTGAGCTTTTAGCACCAGACTTTTCTCTCACACGGCGTCGAAATCGTGGAATGAACTCCTGGCCTCTATCAGGGTGTAGACTTGCTTCGTTCATTTAAGAAAATGTTAAAAATTTTCTCTTTTTTCCCATTGAATGTGACCACTATTCAGTGGACTAAAATGCCTGTAGGTTGACACATATTTTTCTACCTGCTGCCTCTCTCATACCCAAGTCCTTCCGTCAAGGTAAAACAGCAGGAATCAGGATCCATCAGAACAGGTATTTTTCTGCCCCAATACTCCATCTTTTGTCATTTAGCCAGTCATAGTGTCTGGTCTATGACTCTGTAAGGTCATGCGGCTGGGTTACCACATTTGTGTCAACGTGCAGTAAATTGTATGGGTCTTTCAGGACCAGTGTTGTATTTGGCTGTCAATCGATTAACTGCAGAAATTTTGTTGCACTGTACAAATTGTGTCAGCCTCCTTTGACCTCTTTCCTCAATGACCCCTTTTTGACCACACCACTGGCCTGCTGTTGTGCTGGATGTGCTTTGGATAGTGGACCATTCCAGATACAGATGGGACTGTGTTGAGCATGAAAAACCCATCAGTGCTGTGGTTCTTGACACACTCAAACCAGCATGCCTGGCACCTGTTATCACACCCCTTTCAAAGTCACTTTGAATCTTAGTTTTGTTTTTTTGTTTTTTGACCATTCTACCTTACATACACAGTCAGCGTGTCATATAACCTCAAAACACCTACTTTAACCTCTCTCCTTTCCTTTATCTACGCTGATTTGAGAAGATTTAACAGGTGAAATAAACAAGAGATCACAGGTTTGGGGCATCCGGGTGGCATGGCGGTCTATTCCATTGTCTACCAAAATGGGGATCGCCAGTTTGAATCCCCGTGTTACCTCCGGCTCGGTTGGGCGTCCCTACAGACACCAGTTGGCTGTGTCTGCAGGTGGGAAGCCTTATGTGGGCATTTGTCCTGGTCACTGCACTAGCGCCTCCTCTGGTCGGTTGGGGTACCTGTTCGGGGGGAGGGGGAACTGGGGAGAATAGCGTGATCCCCCCATGCGCTATGTCCCCCTGGTGAAACTCCTCACTGTCAGGTGAAAAGAAGCGGCTGACGACTCCACATGTATCAGAGGAGGCATGTCCCCTCCCCGGATCGGCAGAGGGGTGGGGCAGCGACCGGGACTTCTCGGAAGAGTGGGGTAATTGGCCGGGTACAATTGAGGCGAAAAAAAGGGGGGGGGATCACAACTTTCACCAGAATCTACCTTGTCAGTCAATGCAACAAAAACAGCTACCAACCCGAATATTTTGCACACTTCTTGGTGTATGTTCCTCAAAGGCTTCACCTGCTAAGAGAAGATAGCTAAAGCTATATCGATGTTGTCCTTTCCTGCCTCACCAGACTGAAAAATTCCCCGCATATCTTGGGCTAAATAGGCAGAAGACCTAGCATCGCACTATTCAAAGCCAAGATCTGTGAAAACCAAGCTCACCTTATCATTTGACTCCCCTGGTTTCCTTCAAATGACTCTACTTCGTGAGAATGACCTACCGGACGCTATTATAATAGCAGCAGGGATCAAACAAATCTGTGGCTGACGTTCAGGACAAGGCTTCCTTCCAGAAGACAGCAACCATAAAACATGTTGCTTTCTCCGCCTGATCCCAGGGTCAGTCCATGGATTAAATATTCCAGTCATAAGGGAGTGGTAGTGAACAGTGACAGAGAGATGGGACCTCCCTGTCTGTGCCCACATAGTATCATTGCCTACCACTCGCTAGTCTTTCCACAAACGACCAGGCAATGGCACATACTAGATTTGACCTTTCTGTCTGTGCCAAGGCTTTATCGCTATTGTTTTTGACACCGGGAGTCTTATTTGATCATTGTTTGACTGATTTAATGAACATAGTAGCTCAGCTGCTGATGTTTCTTGATTTCTGGTTATCAGTAAAGGCCTGGTCACTGCATTTGTTAAAATGAAACCTTTCCTTCACTTCTAAAAAATAATAAGCAATTTCTTATGTTCCTGGGCTATTGCTTGAAAGACTTGTTCACCTCGCAGGATGATGAGAGGCTTTGCAAACTGTGCCCATTGCAATCTCTGGGTTGCTATGTTCAGCAGCTGTTTAGATGTAATAGTGGGCCAAATGTAGGCTGGCCCCGATCCAAGCAGCACCACTCCCATTGGCACTAAAAGGCATGTCCCCCACCGTATATGAGCTCTGAATGCATAGAAAACATTTGTCATAGTCTACCGTCTGTTCCTCTGTCAAAGTTTCATCTGGTGATTACTGCATATCCCCCAGCTCCCTTCTCATTGAGCCCATAGCTCCTCTTGTCTAGCATCTTCTGTGATATTCGAAAATAAATAGCAGAGGAAATACAACAAAATTATTCTCGTAAGGTTTCCATACATAGAACATGTATGGAGAAAAAAAAAAGTATGGGACCCAAAATCAACCCCTATGGGAAAGGTGATGTTAATTCAGTTAATGACAGTGGTTTGATACATCATCATCATCATCATCATCATCTTCAATAATAATAATGATTTGTATAGCATTTTTCAAGGTACACAAATTAATTACACATTAAAAGCAATTCTGAAAAGGTGAGTTTTGATTAATGATGTGAATGTGGACAGACGGGTGCAGTCTATGAAGTGTTTGGGGAGGGATTTCCAGAGGGAGGGGGCAGCTATGGAGAAAGCTCTGTCACCCCAGGTCCAGTGCTTAGCCCTGCGTGGTGGAGACAGGAGGTTGGCATTGGAGGAGTGAAGGCTGCAGGAAAGAGTATGGTAGTGGAGCAGGTCGGTGAGGAAGGAGGGGGCCTGGTTATGGAGGGCTTTGTGAGCGAGGAAAAGGACTTTGAATTGGATCTGTTGTGGGACAGGGAGCCAGTGGAGGTTCTGGAGGACAGGGGTGATGAAGCAGGAGTGGGCGAGCAGGCAAGCAGCAGAGTTCTGGATGTGCTGGAGTTTGTTTAGGACTTCGGCTGATGAGCTGTAGAGAATGCTGTTGCCGTAGTCAGTTCTGGGTGTGATGAAGGCATGGATCAAAGTTTCAGCAGCAGAGAAGGAGAGTGATAGGTGGAGACGAGTTATTTTTTTATGGGTGGAAGAAGGCAGTTCTGGTGATTTGATTGACGTGTCGTTCAAAGGAGAGTTGCTGTCTAAAATGATTCCGAGGTTGCAGATGTGTGGGGAGGGCGACCGAGGTGGTAAGGTAGAAGTTGTGCATTGTTTTGGTAAGGGATTTGTACAGTTATGTAGAAAAGTATATTCAGTCAGACTGGTAGAGCAACCATTTCAATGCTCGGTTACGCCTACGCCTACCTTTGACTCATCAAAATGGCATCAAGTTTAAAAAGACTGAAGAGATTTAAGAGATTGCAGTTGTCTAAAAGGAATGAAATTATTCATCACAGGGGAGGTTTCCACAGGCTATGTTGCTAAAAATATTATGTGACTTTAAGAAGAGCAATTTCAATTTGCATCACTTTAAAAAAAACAACTATTCAAATTGTATTTTTACTCATTAAATGTGCCAGCTAATTTTGAGACTCCAACAGCACATTTGGCAGATAGCACAGCTGAAGATGAAACAGCTGGAGAGTTAAGGGGTTAAAAACAGACCTTAGAAGTGTTTTTGAACCGTAGCATATTTATAACTAAGGGAGCGGGCCGTTGATAAGTGACATTTATTTGATAATTACTCATAAGGACGACATCCTCAAGGAATAACACGTTAGATGGCATGTAGTGATGCCGTTCGCTCCGGGACCAGATCTAAAAAGCATAGCACAGCATCAGTTCTAGTCAGTTCTCACCTCTCCCCCTTGCTGAGCTTCCGTATGTGACCCATCACAATTTGCAGCCTAAATACACCAGTACGCCTGCAGCCATACATACCAACATGTACCCTGATTCTGCTGAATAACAGACGCTAAGGAGGTGTGGGCTTGGCTAATGCTTGGATGGGAAACTTCCCGCGAAAACGAAGTTGCTGCCGGAAGTGGTGTTGGTGGGCCACTGGGGGCAGTCTTCCCTCTGGTCCCAATGTAAAAAAAAAACATCAAAGAAAAAAAACCCAGCGCAGTCACGGGGTCACTGTGCTGTCGGAGATGTCTTCCAGATGAGACGTTAAACCGAGGTTATGACTCACTGTGGTCATTAAAAATCCCATGGCACTTATCGCAAAGAGCAGGAGGGGGGGGTCCCCCGGTGAGTGTCTTGGCAAAATTCCCAACCTGGCTCCTCTCCGCCTGGCCCCGTAATCACCCCCTGTGTAAGAGAGTCCTCCCTCTCCACCTCAAGCTGATGTGCGGCGAGCTCTCTGGCACAAAATGGCGGCCGCGCATCACCCAGGTGGGCGCCACACGTTGGTGGTGACAGGTGAGTTACCCCCCTTCAGTGTGAAGCGCTTTGGGTGTCTAGAGCTCTGTATAAACGTAATCCGTTGTTATTGCCATTATTATTATTGTAAACTACTGATAAGACACGTTAGTCCCTAGCTAACGGGTCTGACCCTTTAGCCGAGCGGTTAGTGATGTCGCCTTGTGGTGCAGTACACCCCGTTTCGAATCCCGCACCGGGCAAGAAAATAACCGGTTACATTATCATTAGTAAGAAATGCATGTCATTAGAGTTGTGTGAACGTTAGGATAGAAAGCAGAGAATTTGTGGCGCTGGTTGCGATTCCGTCTTGTGACTGTGTCAGCTAGAAAGACCGAGTGCCGCTGCCTGCGAGGCTGTGGCAACAGAAATCAATACTTCTACACCGGCGCTCAGAGCAGCTCCGGTTCTTTACAGGAATGAGTCTGTGCTGGGACACAGGCAAAGGCAAACACCCTCCGAGGCACAGAAATATCACTGTAGCCTATCTAGCGGGAGAGGCCAAGAAATTATGAGCGGAAGACCCCTAACAAGTGTGCGGCAGCGTAGAAAACGTATACTTGAGTTTTGAACCAATATCAGATATACATCATTTAAAGTGAATGAAATTTAGTCTTATAAAATAATTGCCGTGATTACCATAACAGTAATATAACTCACATAGGAACATTTAAGATGATTCGTTTTGAGGCCTAGCCATACACAAAAACGCCGGGAAGCGAACCCGTATCGCCCGCACCGCGCGGTGGTGCGGGCGATACGGGTTCGCTTCCCGGCCGCGGCAGTTCCTGTGGTTGCGTTGTCCCCCGATTTCGCTACAATACAGAGTAATGAATTCAGGTATGCCCCCCCCCCCGCAATGTTATGCCCTTGTGCGTAAACGCTCATCACGTAGACGCTGGACCATTTCTTTGAAACGCATTCCCCTTCAATTACAGCAAATGCACATCCCCTTCAATTACGCTGAAAAAGAAACGTCCTCACACATATGATTTTATTTTTGACCCTCAGTACGGCACACAGTCTACCAAGGAAAGCCAGTGATAATTTGGCGGCAGTAATCTACTAAAAGAGACGAGGAAAGCATGGAGGGAACAGCTTTTTGTCTTTTTCAGAAATTGACAAAACCACATAATCCTGTTTGAAAGGTCTGAAAGCTGGTTAGAAAGCTTAATTTAAGGGCCACCTGGCACGCATCAGAATCTTGTGCCAGGCCTTCTGTAAATGTCAGTGCAGAGCACTATGTAATGATAATACTGACGTGCATAATTCTTACAAAGATAACACAGATCCCTACAGGTTACTCAGCTGGTGCTCTTATTCTGCAGCCAGGGTAATTTTTTGATGCAATAATGGGTACTGATTTTACCTAAATGCTGAGTGCTAAGTACACACATCATTGCAGAGGAGTCCAGCAAGTGGGCAAATGCTAGTTAAAAATGACAGGGGCCATTTAGACTGACAGGCATACCTTTACAGGTGAGCACAGACATGTTCACAGAGTCTCCCCTTATCTGTTAGCTCTGTTTTACACACACACACACACACACACACACACACACACACACACACACACACACACACACACACACACACACACACACAGCACAGCACAGTGGCCCAGTGGTTAGCGCTGTTGCCTCACAGCAAGAATGTCCTGGGTTTGAACCCAGGCCATCCCAAGTCCTTTCTGAGTGGAGTGTGCATGGGCTCCCTCTGTATGCGTGGGTTTACCCCAAGTGCTTCGGTTTCCTACCACCCTCAAAGACGTGTGTTAGAGTTAATACCCCTCTCTGTGCCCCTGACCGAGGCATGGTAAATGAACTGGAGTTGGTCCCCCGGTGCTGCACGGTGGCTGCACGGTGGCTGCCCACTGCTCCCAGCTACACGGCTAGGGTGGGTTAAATGCAGAGGACGAATTTCCCCACGGGGATTAATAAAGTATTTCCTCTTCACACGCACCAAATGCTGTGCAGGACAAAAATCCTGCAGACAATCACTCGAACACATAATATTTTATCTTGAATACTCCTGTGGACTAAGATACAAATGGACATCTGTCAATGACATTAGTTTCATTAATTTTGGCTTTATTATGATAATATTTCCTTGAGCACGTTGTTCCACTTGTTCCCACTTGGAGAAGAAAAACTTATCAGTGATATTCCTCAGCTAGCACTGTAAGAACAATTCAAAGTAAATTGCCTTTTTAAAAAACAAACAAAAAACAAAACAAAGTAATTTCATGTCAATCTGGAGCTCATCTAATATCTGTTGCTTCATGGTGATTGCAGTGGTTCAGAAAAGATAAAACTCATCACAAAATTGTTAGGTTTCTAAGATAGTGCATTAAAAAATTCAATAACACAGTGGAATCAGTTTCTGGGAACCAATGGTAATATTAAAACTGACGCGATCGCCACAATGAGATGTGGTTTGAAGTATCCACCCCTTTCCTGAAGCCCAAGGAAGGACAAGAGGCATGCACACACTGACCCTCGTACATTCCTGCACTCTTTCTTTCCAGAAAAGGTGTAGCAAATCAGGAGACCGATGTGTTTTTATGGATAGAGAGGAGGAAGCAAAGAGGAAGTGTACTGCACAAGGGATGGGCAGCTAATACAGTAACACCAGAAATCTCAAGGCAAGAGAGATACTATATTTCCCTGCTGATTGATGCGAAAAACACACAAGAAAGAAAACAAAACAAGAACAATAATAAAGACATGGCTGAGCTTCACTTAAAACTGCCCTTACTTGGGCGTCTGGGTGGTGTGGCGGTCTATTCCATTGCCTACCAACACGGGGATTGCCGGTTTGAATCCCCGTGTTACCTCTGGTTTGGTCGGGCGTCCCTACAGATGCAATTGGCTGTCTGCGGGTGGGAAGCCAGATGTGGGTATATGTCCTGGTCACTGCACTAGCGCTTCCTCTGGTCAGTCGGGGCGCCTGTTCGGGGAGAGGGGGAACTGGGGCGAATAGCATGATCCTCCCACGCGCTACGTCCCCCTGGTGAAACGCCTCACTGTCAGGTGAAAAGAAGCGGCTGGTGACTCCACATGTATCAGAGGAGGCATGTGGTAGTCTGCAGCACTCCCCGGATCGGCAGAGGGGGTGGAGCAGCGATTGGGATGGCTCGGAAGAGTGGGGTAATTAGCAAAGTACGATTGGGAGAAAAAAGGGGGGGGGAACTGCCCTTAGTTGTTTTGTCCTTCACTGGGCTTTGCCTTTCTCAGATTTACCACTTCACTAACAACCTGAAATAGACACTAGGTCTCAAGTGAAGTCAAAACCAGTCCAACTGTCTATAATTTCAATATATAGCTTTCTGTTAATGTAACATTTTGTGTTTTTCCTGCCACAGCCACACCAGAGAGGCCCAGCTAACAATCTCAACGAGGTCGAGAGGGCCAAGTCATCTGTCTCACTGGATCTGTGTCTTTGTTTTGGGGGTTGCAAGGCGATGGATGCATGGTCAGTAAAAATCATTGGCGTAGAAACCTAAGAGGTTGTATCTGAGGTGCTTTAATCACAGGTTCTTCCTTTCATACAGTAAATTTACCATTTTCTTATCAAATTCCTACTGATGTGTATTCTTTGATCGTTTGTCACCTTGTACCACGCCCATATCCACTGATGTGTTGCAAAAATCATCTCCCACTGAAAGTCCTGGGCTACAGACTGTGTATGGAGATTATCTTTGTGATCTCAGAATGACTTCTCTGCCTCCTCCAACAGATTTACTATAAGGTTGTGGTTCCTGGTTAGGTTTAGGAGGGGAACAGCTGCAGAAAATACTAGTTTAGGATGAACCAACAGGGATAGGTGATTAATTCCATGAGGGTCTTTACCTGGTTTTGGTGATGGGCTATGGTTGTACCTGGATGTCCTGGATCTTGCTCTGTTGTGGTCTGACATTATTTTACCTTATGGTGAGGTGAATATGTGCTATTCAGCTTCCTTCAAACTAAGCTTGCATTTTCTTTAGGATGGACGTTTTCTTTGTGCCGCAGTGAGCTCCCAGCTCAGAGTCCTTCTGATAACTGCAGAGCCCCATTTACATTCTCTGGACAGGCTCTGTTCAAATTTGATGCACCACCAATCCTTGTATTTAGTGTGAACAAGACATCTCTTTCTCGCAACATTTTCTCTTTACAGATTAAGAGGTGCAGGAGATAATTAAGGGAATCACCTCACATTCAGGTTGCAGTTGCCTCGAGATGAGGTGAGTTACTTTGTGCTACCAAAGTACTGCAGCACAAAGGTGTGTCTACATAAGTGAGGCTATTCTGACACGTTGACAATGGATTTTAGCATTATTCACCACAAGGCAGCATGGGAACAAAGGCTGCAGTGACCGTCGAACCGGCAATCAAAGGCGTGATATAGTACCTGTCCACAATCCTAACACCTCCCTATGGTCTTGTAAGCTCATCTTCCAACTATGGTGATTTTTCATCCTAGGTAGACTTTCCAGGGCCTTTCTTCCTCTGTCTGGCCTCTTTCCAGTTCCAGTTGGCTTTTACGCACTTCAGAATTTAGTTAGTTGGTTGTTTTTGAAAACCATTTAGGTCATTTCCCAAGACTCGGCAAACTTTCACCAATCATCCCAGCATGGATGAGAGCATTCTGCTTCCATCGCCTTATAAACTTCTCACAACAGAATGCTTATTGATCGATGCTCATTAAAATCTCTCACAGACAACACACCTTACCCCCCAACATCTGACACACACACATACACACACACACACACACACACACACACACACACACACACACACACACACACACACACACACACACACACACTTTCTGCTTTCGTTAAAAATGTGGGTGCTTAGCCTTCATTTTCTACCACTGTAAACGGAATGGGCAGGTAATAAGTAGAGTAATTAAATCTATGCAGACATGAAGAGATGCTGTTTTTCACTGTCAACAACCAGCAACCTTTGTAGGACAAAAGGTTGTCCCTCCTTGTATGTCTTTATGCATGCTCAATAATCCAGGAAAGGAAATCCCAGAAAGGTGAATTAGTTCATCTGGACACGTTTAGTCGGAGAAACATTTCATCACTCATCTAAGTGACTTTGTCAGTCTCCACTGACTGCAGGGATTCCCACCCTTATAAACAATACAGTGGCAAAACGACCGAAACCAGTGATCGGTTTTGTACCATAGATTATACCCAGGGGAAGCTACACCTAGTCTGTATGGGTTACCTAAGATACATAAACAGGATGTGCCATTACGGCCTATTGTTTGTATGATTAACTCAGTGACCTATAACATCTCTAAGTTTCTTGCATCGATTCTTAGCTCGTTGGTAGGCAATAATGAACATCACATTCAGAACACTATGGATTTTGTGGATAAGGTGAGGGACATCATTATGGAGGCAGATGAAACAATGGTCTCTTATGATGCTACGTCCCTCTTCATGTGTGTTCCTGTTGATGAAGCAGTGGAGGTGGTCCGCATGAAATTACGAAACAATCCCACCCTTAGCAATAGGACCACCCTTAACACTGACCAAGTGTGTCTGCTCCTGAAACTGTCTTCAGTCCATGTACTTCACATACAGGGGGCAGTACTATAGGCAGAGGCATAGGTGTGCTATGAGTTCCCCAGTCTCACCTGTAGTGGCCAACTTGTATATGGTGGAAGTGGAAAAGAGGGGTCTGGTGTCCTATCTAGGGACACCACCTAGCCATTGGTTCAGATTTGTGGGTTAAAATTAAATCTCAGGATGTACCACGTTTCACCGACCACATTAACTCTGTGCACAACCACATCAAGTTCACCAGGGAGGATGTGAAAAATGACAGGTTAGTCTTCTCAGACTATTAAAGTGCAATTGGTGATGGGGGACATTTGGTTATTGATGTTTACCATAAACCAACACATACTGATCAGTACATAAGGTTTGACTCTCATCATCCACTGGAGCACAAACTAGGAGACCTCAGGACGCTGTACCACCGAGCTGACAACGTCCCCACCGACACAGCGGCCGCAGAAGGGGAGAAATCCCACATTAAACAGGCCCTGGTTAAACGTGGTTATCCTAACTAGCCATTTGTCAAAGCCAGGAAGACGCCCAAACAGTACACCAGCCAATTGAAAAGAGGACAAGGACAACAGCTGCCTAAGCATAAACCAGTGATGATTCCATATGTGGCAGGAGTGTCAGAACAGTTGAGATGTGTATTTTCCAAACACCGCATCTCAGTTGCTTTCAAACCCCAAAACATGCTGCGCCAGAAATTTGTCCACCCCAAGGATCGGGTCTCCGAGCACAAACAGAGCAACATAGTGTACGCTGTTAAGAGTGCATCTGTCACCATTTTACAATGCTGTGATTGCAACTAGTCCCAAATCCTCTGTGAATAGTACACATGGCCTTTGAAACGCCTATTTGCATATGAAATCGATCATTGTTTTTGGTCGTTATTCCACTGCATTGTTTATAGTAGGCCCTCAAGTGTCCAGGGGGCCATCGCTGGCGAACAGGCCGCCCAAAGCACCATGTGCCATAGCATCATCATGAGTTTAACAAATTCAAGATTCAGTGCCACACTCTACCAATCCCGGCAGTGGGACCACTGGTATCGCTGCCTCTTTGTAAGACAATGATTTGTTCCTTTTATGTTGTTTTATTGTGTTTACTTTATGGATTGTCCTGGGTTTATCTTTTACCAATGGATAACTATTTTATGGTTTTATTCTTTTTTTACCTTGTCTTTGTCTGTAACGGACCCTGAGTCTACTGTAAAGTTTTGAGTTGAGTTGAATAAGGGTGGGGGTACCTGCAGTCAGCTGAGACTGAACAGGTCACTTAGATGAGTGATGAAACGTTTCTGTCAATAAACGTACCCAGATGAACTAATTGGACTCTCTGGGATCCCTCTTTGGATGTTTTTAACACCTCTGTTCTCTCTGTGGGCTGAGGATTTTGGGCTGAGGGTTTTGTTTTTATATGGCCAGTATTCTGACATAGCCACATATACATGATGTATGTTGTTTAGCCAGTCTAAATCCAACTTTAAGGAAGTACTCAAATGGCCAGTGTATAAGCTGAGTAGTTCATAGTAGCTGTTTATGCAGCATTTACCGTATTTTTATCAAATAACTGAAGATGTTGTTTTTTAGAAAAAAAAAATACTATCCTGCTATTTCACAGCCTAAAAGGTGGAGGAGACAAAACTTTGACAGCATTTTTTTTTTGATCATGCTTCCTACATTTCAGTACAGCGATATTGGAATTTGTCCCAATTGTTAGCGTAAACTTTATTTACTGCTATTTATGACTCCATCCATCCATCCATTATCCAAACTGCTTATCCTGCTCTCAGCATCGTGGGGATGCTGGAGCCTATCCCAGCAGTCATTAGGTGGTAGGTGGGGAGACAGGGCCTGGGCTTTTACACACACTCATATATATATATATATATATATATATATATATATATATATATATATATATATATATATATATATATACACAAAAGACTTATTTAACGAAAGTGTTAACTTAGCTATTGAAATACAAAACAGGCTTAAAGGATAACCGTAGTCATCCAAATAAATTAAAATTACAACCAATCTAGAGAAAATAACTCGGCAACAATTTAAGGAATGATAACGCCGGGTTGTTTCCAGGCTGTGTGTAGAAAAACATCACTGGTCTCTTGTTCCTGAACTAGCATCTAGTGTGTGGCCTCAGGTTGGTGCTAGTTGTAGTTCTTCCTGGTGACACTGAATGGAGCCAAATAGCTCCACCTTAATTGACCCTCAGAACCCTCCTCAGAGTTAAAATTAAGAGTATTGAGCAGATCTAGTTTCTGCAATAAAGTGTCTTTCTTAGGTTGCACCCCCAAGTAATGCAGGATTGTTTTCTTTTCGGCTGGATGATGCTGCACTTGTAAATTCCCTTCTTGTCCTCTATGAGGTAAAATGACAGGTTGCAGTAATAAAAAAAATTATAAAACTTTTATTGATTCCCTCTGAAGATGACTTTATAAAGCAAGTTCCACACAAATGTAAAGGTAACATCATTTTAAGCAGAGTTATGGCACAGTTACTTTCTATAACATACCCCCCCTCCACCCCAAAAAAAAAAAAAACTAAACTAAAAAACAAAACTAAAGTGGCTGTGGCTATGGTCTTACAAATTAGGAGGAGATAAGTATCTTGAATAGATAAATCAAAAAATATCTAGTATATTACCATTCCCAATAAAATAACTAGCCAGGCCATTAAAAATGTTATTTGTTTCAGTTAGTGATTTTGAATGCAAAATAAAATATATACTCTGACATATTGTCTCACAGCAATGTAAGTCCAGGCAGACAGAACAGTCAAGGAAGCTCAGTTGGTTTCCCCCACAAAACAGTGGTCTAAACAACTGAGGAACACTAGTAAAGCAATGGGGAGAAGCCAGGTATGACAAACAGATTTATGCATGGCTGAACTCTGTTGTTCCAGAGACATAAATTCTGCACAATCTCTCACCTTCTTCTTCAGTGCCTCTTTATGGATGCCCCCCAACCCAACCCTAACCCACTATCCCCCCATCCCAGCCACCCCAGCCATTACATTTATCCCTGTTAAGTGCTAATACATTTACATTTTTAGTGCTGCTAAGTAATAAAAGTGGAATGAGTGGAGGCCCTTTGCCTCGGCTAAAACAAACAACAGCATACCCCCCTAATTGAGGAGTCAAATTTCCCCTGCCTTCAAGCCTCAAGCTCTTACCCACAACCCACAGTGCAGGTCAACAGTGTTTCGGTTCGACGGTCTCCACAGTTCTTCTTGCAGGTCACTTGCTCAAACAAAACAGAGGTTCATTCATAAGAATGCTTTCCATAGCAGGCTCCTTGGAAGTCTTTTGTCAAGGTGTGGTTTGTGGATGCCATCTTTACAAAATGTTTTTTTTTCTTTTTCAACTAAAATTCACAAACAAAAGTCACAGGATAAGTACACAGGCACAAAGGGGGAATGGAGTTCGGTCTCTATTGTCTCATTGTGAATGACCCATGAGTCTTTGGGTATGGTCAGATTTTTCAATTTATACTGTAAACTGGAGGAGTCACTTGGTTTTTAAGATGTATTCACAAGAATTTTCCTCTGGCGTATTCAAGCAAACCATACATTTTTTTATTCCAAAACAGCCTTCAGATTTATGTTCCTTCTCTTGTTTGAATAAATATAACACCTCATTGTCTTCATCAAAGCTGGGTTTCCTCAGTGGCAGCAATCTTGAGGGTAAAAATGAAGAAGGGATTTTAGCAGAGAGATAAAAATCATCACAGAGGCATAGTGAAAAAGGATAGCAGTGCAGAATTGGAATACTAAACAAAACACTGATAAAAATAGCAAAGCATCCCTTAAACGCAGTCCAGTGAGTAACAGAGTAAATTATCTACAGGGCTGTGATGCATTTCATTTAACAATGCAACATTACATTACATACATAGGTATTTACTTGAGGTATAACCAATGCTGACTGTTGCTGATAAGACCCTGACCCCTTTGAACTACTGAATAATATGATAACAAGCCTACTTTAAGACAAGTGGTTAATTGGGCCATTTGAGAAAAACAATTCACAGCTTTACACAGCCCTTTCCTCTGGAAGCTAGAAGGGCACATCAATATAGTTGAGGCGTCTAGAGGCAGGAGCCAATAACACTATATATATGTGTCCAGTGAGCAAGAAATGAATATCTGCCTCCTATTATTCCCTACCACTATTTCTCTGGTGTGTGAACGAACTGACCTGTAAGTGTGCCTACTTGTCAGTTTCGACTTTCCACAACGAATACATTCTTTGCTTACATGTCACAGAGCAAGAGCAGGAAATAACCTATACACATTAGACTTAGACCATTACTAAGCGCTTGAAGAAATAGTGAGGAGGTGTTTCAACACCTGGGTCATCCGCTCCTGCTGGTTTATACAGTGAGCTATTTCCTGCTGGTATCAGAGCCTATTAATCACATAGTCCAGTGCACTCGACAGCAGATTATTTGGAATGGGAGACCAGAAGAAGAAGGCACAAAGGGGTGCTTCAGAAGAGCCCATGCGAAGGGATTTTGTGCATCTATAAAGTTTATCGATAAGGTTTTGAATAGGATCTGGTTGACTATATCATGTGTAACAGTAGTCTATATCTGGGATTCCTCCTTCTCTGTACCCTCGGTTGGTACCGTATCCTGCATTGGACACATTGTTGGCACCTTTGTACAGGCCAGTGCCATTGGAGGGGAATATAGTATGAATGATGTAATCTTCTCGTAGGGGCTTGGGCTGCAGTGGCTGGCAAGCTGGCATCGGTGTCATCTGGAACCCTGGACCTCGGATCTCCAGGATGGTATTGTCTTTCTTAGTGCCGGACTCAATGTAGTCATCATAGTTCTTGCTTTTTCGGGAACTGCTGCGAGTGTAGTGGTCACGGGAGGATAACTGTCCGCTCCTGTGGCCGTACCAGCAGAAGATGGCGAATATCAGAGCCAAAGAGACGATGGCTGTAGCCCCACCAATGATCCCTGCCAGGGGTAGAGCAGTGATTTGCTGCGAATCTTTGTCCTCCTTCTGGCTGCCGTCCATTTGGCTAAGGTCTGAGGTTTCAGCTTTAGCACACACCAGAGCCTCATCAGAGTCAGTATCTCCCGACATGACCCCTTTGCTTCCCGAGCTGGCAGTCAGTGGCACCATGCAGATGATGTAGCTCGAGCGAGGCTGTAGGGAGGTGAGTAGATATTCTCGGCGGTCCCCCCTTACCAACGTCTCAGTGATGGAGCCCATCGCATTACTTGTGCCCATTCGCAGCCAACTCAGCCTAAAGGATGAGGAGGGCTGGGCCACACTCCAGGTAACACGAATGCTGTCATGAGAGAGAGGCTTCACATTGAGGGCCAGGCTCTTTCCCACACCACTGCTTCCCAGGGTGTAGTCTAAGCCAGAGTCAGGAAGCCCAAGGCCAGGTCTCTTTGAGCGGAGGGTGAAGAGAGACCCCTGTGGAGGGGAGAGGGTAGTAGAGCTATCTGCTGCTCCAGCTCCAGCTGCTCTGTCTCTGTTTCCTGTTGTTCGGACCACCTCACATTCCTCCATCTGGCTAGTCAGGTCTTTCAAAGCCATGTCTCTCACCCTCTCGGGCCCATGGCAGGTGAGGCCCCTGACCGTGATGGAGTTACCACGCTCATGCAGCCAGTCATATAGCCAACGCAGGTTACAGCCACAGTGCCAGGGATTACCTCGTACCAGCAGCTGTCCTAGGCTGTCCAAGTCTCTGAAAAGCCCCCTGGGCAAGGTGGTTAGATTGTTGCCCGACAGATCCAGTCTCTGCAGCCTGCGCATGCCATCCAAGGAACCCCGGGGCATATGGGTAAGTGCGTTGTCTTGCAGAGACAGCCGTTGCAGGTGGGCACGGGGCAGGTTGAGAGGCGGGGTCTGCAGGGAGTTTCGAACCAGGGACAACTCAGTCAAGTTGGAAAGGCGTGAGAATGTGTCATCAGCAATGCGTTGGTTTGCCAGAAGGTTCCCGTCTAGGACGAGACATCGAA
The DNA here is from genome assembly GCF_029633865.1 of Lampris incognitus. Classification (NCBI taxonomy): domain Eukaryota; kingdom Metazoa; phylum Chordata; class Actinopteri; order Lampriformes; family Lampridae; genus Lampris; species Lampris incognitus. The sequence goes on from NC_079218.1 coordinate 17,118,045, forward strand.
GTGAGGTGAGGCCTCGGAATGCATGGGTAGGGATGGTGGAGATACGGTTGTCATCCAGACGAAGCTCTTCCAGTGAGGCAGGCAGTCCTGAGGGAATGCTAGACAGATGGTTACGAGACAGGAAGAGCAGGCGCAGCCGGGGGTTGTCAGCAAAGGCCTGGTCCTCGATGCTGACAGTTGAAATGGAGTTGTCATCCAGATGGAGTTTCTCCAGCAGGGGCATCCGGGCCAGGGCACTGCGAGGAATGGTGCGGATGTTATTATCCTGTAAATGCAGTTCACGGAGGGATGGTGGTAGGTGCACAGGGAATTCATCCAATTCATTGTCATAGAGGTAGACTACACGGACAGCGAGGTGGTGCTCCAAGGATGTGGGTAGGCCCGGGTTGTTTATGTGGTTGTTCTGAAGGTAAAGGACAGATGCAGAAGGGGGTAGTGGTGGTATTGAGCTCAGACCACGGTCATTACAGTAGATAAAGTCCTCATCGCACCTGCACACTGAGGGACATATTATGCTCCTGTCTCCAATGTACCCTTGTATTGTAGCTGCAGCAAACGGCAGCATATCAGCTGATAATGTCAAGCAAATAAAGGGCAAGAGGACCCAAGCCAGTTCAGCCACACCAACAGGTGCCATGTTTAGGAGCATTAATTCCTGCTTCTGTTTTCCACTTGTGTTTGAATGCTCAAATCCTTATGATGAGCTGAAATCCTCGAACCTCCACCCTGGGAAGAAAAAAAAACAGACATTTTAAACAGATTAAAGCACTTTGCAAACAAATAACCAAGGCAATTTCAATGAAATATCACAGGCGCAAAAATGCTATAATCTACCAGCCCCACATATCGCTGCCTTTTTAAAAAACATTTCAGGACGAATGTTGTCTTTTTTCTTAATTTTATATGACTTTATCACTGATTTGCTGCTGATTTAGTAAAAGAATTAAGAATGTTGGGTAGAATTATGGTATTTAACCCTCAAATTGAATTCAAATAAAATTCAAAATGGCTTTTTTTAGAGAATGTTTGGGAAAAGTAGAGTGCTTTGGCACCAGTGATGCGATGGGTCCACCACAGTCCACAACTAACGGAGCCATTAGTCAGGCAAAACCACAGTAATGCAATTTATTTATTCCTCCAGAAATCCTTGGGTTATATGTCACCGAAGGACTGCTTAAATGCAGATATAATGATTCCACGGGATCTTGGTTAGAGAGTGCAATAATGAACCAACAATCTTATTTCCATTATCTAAAGAAAAAAAAATGGGTGTAAGTGTCAGGTAAAGCTGCTCGCTCATACTACCTACTTTAAGACCGATGTTAAACCAAATGAAAAATTAATCAACACTGACATTCTATTGATGTGTGTGTGTGTGTGCACGCGTGCGTGTGTGCTTCGCGAGGTTGTGGGTTCATTATAACACTGAAGTGTTACTGTTGTCCATCTTTTGTAGTACATTACATTATTTTGTAGTGCATTACAGGTACCAAACGTGAACCCCTCCTAGGATTCCATATCACAGACTCACACTCACTCTTGGAAAAAAAAAGCTCAAGAGTGTGTCCATCTTGACCACTACTTTTAAGATAAATCGATAAAGTTTAAAATCTATAGCTTTTGCCTCTGTTTTATTACCATGGGTCATGATCACCAGACAGCCCCATAAAACCCTACTTGCTGAGCACTGTACTTTTTGTGTTGGTGTACACACGCATATCCATTTGTCCATTCGAACTGATGAGGACAGATACGCAGTGATAATGGGGCATTTATTTATACAGCGGGTATCATCAATATCTGAGCTGTGATACTTGGTTTAATGCTAATTTGACCTTTTTCTACATTGCATACGATGATAATCAATCCACAAAACTTCATATATCATATTGTCAATCAGTAACTAAGTGTGAGACAGAAAGTGGGTGTTTAGAGGATGTCATGACACCAGCTGTTAAATAGAAGATATCTTTTGCTAGGTCGCTGTTTACCTTATGGTTACCTTAAGCTGATGAATTGTTTATTCTATGCTGAATAATTTCTGAACCTGCTGCAGTGAAGTCTTCGACTCCCAATTTCCCGATGTCAGTTTGGTCATACACAGTAAGGCAAAAAAAGATGCTATTTTGAAAGCTGTTTGAGATAATCCATGACAACAGGGATCGAAGTATTCCATTTGGATTAGATAGGCCACAGGGAGAGCCGTCATTTATGGGGCGATTGCTCGATTCATTTTATAGCAACCCTTTTCCCACATGTACCAGGATCTTACAACAGTATCAGACTGAAGTACCATCACATGCTTTATTGATGACTGTACTTGCTGATTCCCTGTAATATGTATCTTTCAGTACTGTATTTAATGTTAATACTAAAACTCAGAAGAATTTATAAGGTATTTTAAGACCTCCATTGGAAAATGCAAATCCACTTAAATTATATACCATTTCTTTCCTCTACACAGTAGATAACAGATTGTTGTGTATGTGCATTACAACTTTTTCTCTAAGCTCTTGTACAATCCATAAATATTTCATTCGGTCTCAGAACCAGAGCTCTATATTTAAACATGTAAGTGCAGGACTGATCTGAATGGAGTTTTAGTAGTTTACATTACCAGAATATAGTCATCCATTTTTGTACTGCAGGATATTTTCTATTGCTTCTTCCAGCTGACAGATTTGTATTGTCGACCACGGCACAAATCAGGAGTCTTGGGGCTTCTTTTTTTTCCCCGCAATTAAGTTTGTGTAGATCGAACCCTCTGTATATGAAGAGACGTTAATGGCCTCAAAGCTGCTGTAGGTTTGTAGCTCTTTCAATTCAATTTTTCTCATTTGGTGAAATTCCAATTATATACTGACAGGTATCCATCATGCAAATGTACTCCAGTGTCTCTGGTGGCTCCCGGCCTGGCGCTGTATTCTGATTTGCAAAAAATAAATAAATAAACCCCATTCTGTGTGAATGAAATAACCAATCACATCTAAGGAGCATTCCTTAACAAAAATGTATCATCTCATGTGCACGCACAGGGCAGCGCGGTACTTTGGAAAGAGCCATTTTTCTTTACAAATACTTCACCAATAAGTAAGAGAGTGCTTCACAAATGTAATGGCGTAACGGAAAACGTTTTTGTTTCATGCATAGATAAACAACTACGACACATTTTCTGCCTTTATGACCTTAACATGGTTCTTATAGAGGTTGTCACACATGGTGGTGCCAGTGTTTTGGAAATAAATACTTCTAAGTAAAACAGTGCTTCACGACAACGATGTTGGTGTAACTAAGATTCACTGAGGAAAAAAAAAAGTTTTCATCAGTGACAATGCAGCACGGCGGCGCAGTGGTTAGCACGGTCGCCTCACAGCAAGAAGGTGCTGGGTTCGAGCCCCGGGGTAGTCGAACCTTGGGGGTCGTCCCGGGTCGTCCTCTGTGAGGAGTTTGCATGTTCTCCCCGTGTCTGCGTGGGTTTCCTCTGGGGGCTCCGGTTTCCTCCCACAGTCCAAAGACATGCAGGTCAGGTGAATCAGCTGTACTAAATTGTCCCTAGGTATGAATGTGTGTGTGTGTGTGTGTGTGTGTGTGTGTGTGTGTGTGTGTGTGTCCCCTGTGATGGCCTGGCAGCCTGTCCAGGGTGTCTCCCCGCCTGCCACCCAATGACTGCTGAGAGCAGAATAAGCGGTTCAGATAATGGATGGATGGATAGATGGATCAGTGACAATGTGAATTTTATCTGTTACGACGGGCAAATTCATGCATGAAGCTGGTTTTTATGGATGGGTTACAAGTGAGAAAGACGAAAGGAGTGGCTTTTTTTGGGGGGGGGGTGTCAAACTTGCTCACCTCTCCGAAGGTTTTTCACTCTCATAGTGTAAAATATTAAAAGTGTCCACCTATCCCGACCCCCCCCTCCTAGTATTTATGGCTACTGCTACCTACCCACTAGTCCCGTTAAAGGTGAATTACAGAGTTTCTGGCCACTAGTGGCGCTACTGAGTGCAGTGGGTCCCCATGCCATTACAAAAACACTAACATCCTGGGAGCTTCCTCCCCAGGCCACTGCGCTGAAGTCCAGATGTAAACATCAGAGTCCAGTAATGTAAACATTCTCAACATTAAAAATCAAGCATCCCTACAGACACAATTGGCTGTGTCTGCGGGTGGGAAGCCGGATGTGGGTATGTGTGCTGGTCACTGTACTAGTGCCTCCTCTGGTTGGTCGGGGTGCTTGTTCGGGGAGGGAGGGGGAACTGGGGAGAATAGCGTGATCCTCCCACATGCTACGTCCCCCTGGCGAAACTGCTCACTGTCAGGTGAAAAGAAGTGGCTGGTGACTCCACATGTGTTGGAGGGGGCATGTGGTAGTCTGCAGCCCTCCCTGGATCAGCAGAGGGGGTGGAGCAGCAACTGGGGCAGCTCGGGAAGAGTGGGGTAATTGGCCAAGTCAAGTCAATTGGGAGAAAAGGGGGGGGGACATTACAAATCAAGATTTTTCCAAACATCTTTGAAGGTAATTACTATTGTCAACAAAGTCATCGGGGAAACGGATTTCCCCTCATGCAGACGCAGAGTGTATTACTCTACATCTGCATGAGTGAAAATCCATTTTTGTTTTTATGCAAAACCCTGCAGCAGTTCAGCTTTAAGTTGCAATTTAGACTTGGACCCTCTTTTCACAGTGGTGTCACATCAATACACTTTGAGAGAGTGATGAGTGGAGTAAAAATTATTTTGTGAAAAATAAAATAGGGCACATCAAAAAGAGCCTTTTAGGGCGTTATCTTTAAAGTAATAACAGTTTGATATGAGGTCAGAATTTTGTAGAGAAGAAGGCTAAAAGGGCCTCGTACTCCACTATGAAAGTCGGTAAACAAAGGGTTCTGTATGCACGTACGTGTATGTGCATGTATGCATATGCACACACACACACACACATATATACATACATAGTAGACAGTAAACAGACAGTAGACAGTAAAAATATAAAAACATAACACCTAGTAAATGTCACATGTGTATCATCTAAGGGGGGGGGATAATAAAGACATTGGTTTAAACCAATGTCTTTATTATCCCCCCCCTTAGATGATGGTTATAATGTTTTGTACCCCCCCCCCCCCCGATTGGTTGCTGTCCACCGTAACTAGGGGCGTGACGCGGGGCAACGTAGTATTTATTGACTGTTTTTTTCTTTGTTGTTTTATCACATTGGCAGCTGATGAATGCGTGACACACAAAACAAGCCTGTACTGCAGTGTATTAAAGGTTTTTTTTTCCTACATCGGTCTTCATATATTAAATTTTATATATATATATGTGTGTGTGTGTGCGTGTGTGTGCGTGCGTGCGTGCGTGCGTGCATTTGCCAATGCGCTTGCAAATGGTAGAGTGCAGCTAAAGAATGAATGAGTTTTGAATCTCAGGAGCTTCTGCGATGATTCTCTCAAACACAAGAGTATTTGGGTCAGTCCTTTGGAAAAGCAAGATCCAGGCCGAGAGAGATTGATGCGGTGAAGAGAGGCGGAGGGATTAGGGCAGCACGTTGAATTGTAATTTTGTGGTTTAAGCAGGAGCTAGAAAGAATGTCTGACAGATAAACTATTAACACAACAGCCTCATATTTTCTGCCCAACGATTAGGTCCCCATATTAGGGCTTTTGTATAATCCTCAAAAACAATGGCATCATTCTAGCAGAGCTGCCCCCAAGAGGATGGCAGTCTGTGTAGCGGCATAAAACCCGCTGGCAGCATATTGCACGCAGTGTATAGTGATGTAACCTGTGTTTACCGATCTGTGTATGTGTTTATTAATTATAAATAATAATAGTTTTTATTAATATAGTGCCTTTCTAGAGCTCAGTGTCGCTTAGCAACAGTACGTGTCAATATAATATAACATAACACAATATAACAGCACAAGCGGCATCAATCAGAATATGACAACAAAATAACAACAATACATAAATCATTCAGAGGAAGGTGAGCTAGAAAGTGGGATAACTCTGTAAGAAGAGATGAATCTTTAAATGAGATATGAAAGATGTAATGGAGGAAATGTCACGGGACGAATTCCAAGGATTGGGAGCCTGTGACATCGGAATACCTGCCACCCTTTGTTTGTCTGCATTAATTTGCAAGCATGTGTATCTGACACGTGCTATCAAATCACAAGCATTCATTCAGAGGACGCAGAAGTATTTAGTCTGTATTTCTGTCTGCGTTCCGGTGAAACCCTGCAGTGCCGGGCTATGCGGGTTGGAGGGAGTGTGGTGGGGGAACGGGCTAGCTAGCTAGACAGCCAGCCGCCTCAGGAGGAGCCCGGTGCACACAACACCTCCACACTTTCCAATACCGGACAAGGCAGGACTGGATCAATTTACGTCAAGACAGAGATAAAGAGAGAGAATAGACGGCGGGCTGGGGGTGGGGGTGGGGATGGGGGGGTAAATTTTGAATAAGCATGGACTGTTGTCCTCCCATTAAATCCTGCACAGACACACATGATGACGACATGTGGGGGTTTGGATTTCCAGATGTCCATACGAGTTGTTGACGTCTCAGGGAAATCCACTTTTCTGACAGCTTATCCTGTGTTCGCGGTCCATCAGTCTTCGACATGTAGAAACGTGCACAGGGTGGTGCAAAACAAGTTGCTCATGATGATTACGGAAATGAAAGAGGGATCAAAGATTATGAAAAAAAAACAGGATGGCGTAAAAGCAGTATTCTCTGCACCAGCGTCGACTCTGAGTCAGCCGGTGAACAACAGAGGGTTTACAACCTTCCGTTTGAGTGTCCGTCTGAAAGACCCTTTCTTTGGAAAAAGGGATTTTTAATGCATGAAAACTATGGAGAGAGAAAGTAGAAAATAAACAAAACAAAAAAACCCAGAATTTATATATTTATTTCCAGTTTATGAGTGAACATATCAGCATTATTTACTTTGAGTTTTCTATTCAAAGGTTTGATTGAATTTTGTAGATCAGAAAATAAATGATATCTCATAATAGTTACACATAATAAACTGCCTGGATATTGACACCCTGTGTTTTTGCACAATGACATCATTGTACATGTATTGTTGTACTTAGGTCCAGTGTTGTAGTACTCGAGTCTGACTCAAGTCCTGATTTTCAGGACTTGTGACTCGATTTGGACTTGAGCACTGATGACTCGGACTCGAACACTGGGGACTCGGACTTGACTCGGACTCGAGGTTTAGGGACTCGACTACAAAACTGGTGTGTGTGCACATGCTTGCGAGTGCATTTGTTTGGCTGTTGTGTCACAAAGTAAAGAAACTCCCTTTGAAATGGTGACAGCTGTTTCGTTTTTGTTTAATGTAGACCTTTTTTTATTTGTATGTCAGCTTTTTTACGGTGCCAGAGTGGAGCACTGGAGCCCATCTTGGAACTCGACTCAGACTCAACCTTGATGACTCAGACTCAGGTAATGGGGACTTGACTCGGACTCTTCTTTGGGGACTCAGGCTCAAACACTGGGGACTCGAGACTCGACTCGGGCTCGAGGTGTAGTGACCTGACTACAACACTGCTTAGGTCCAAGGGTAACAGGCTTTCTCCATCAATTTTGGGGACTATTCTGTTGTGTGATACTTAATCTACTCTTTACATGGATATATTATATTGTGGAGTTAGAAAACGAGACAGGAGACGTGAGAGTAGACGTAGTCGAGGTAGTTTACTAGCTCCAACTTAGCATGTCATACATTCGACAACGACACTGAACTGAACTCTCAACCGGAAGCGGAAGTGCATTATCTGACCCCTCGCCTCTTCCCTTAAAGGTACACCGTCCTCTTAGGTGAATGTCTCTCGTTATATAGATGTGGGTCACCACACAGGCCCCCCAGAATTCACCTACACAAAACAATGCAAAACAGCAAAAGTGCAAGTCATGAACATAAAAATAGACTCTACAACAGAACAGTCAATGACATAGTGCAAAGTCACGGGGAAAACAGGTGACGAGTCGGGGGGCGGACCCTGCGGCCATAACGGCTGCGCTTCAGAGGAGGGGAAACAGATGGGGCCGAAACCCGGGCCGAAGCAGGAACAGAGGCAGGTGCAGGGGCCGACCTAGGAGGGCGCCCCCGCCGCGGGGGTAGGGCCAATTGCACTGGCTCCCCAATGTCCAAGTGAGCGGGCTTGAGACGGTCTATAGCGACCCGCTCCAGCCTGCCCCCCATGTCCACCACAAAGTTCTTATCCCCCGCCTCCAGGATGCGGAAGGACCCGTCGTATGGGGGCTGCAGCGGGGACCTATGGCTGTCGTGCCTAATGAAGACGTACCTCGCCGATGGCAGATCCTTGGGGACGTAGGACTGGGGGAGGCAGTGTTGAAACATCGGAACGGGAACGAAGACACCGGCAGCGCTCCGGGACACACTGAGGTGAGAGGCGGCCGACCAGGGAGCCGTAGCATCCGGAAGAAACTCCCCCGGAACCCGCAGGGGCTGGCCATACACCCGCTCAGCGGAGGAGGTCTGGAGGTCTTCCTTCGGGGCCGAATGCAGGCCGAGCATGACCCACGGGAGCCGGTCCATCCAGTCGCAGCCAGTGAGGCTTGCCCGCAGAGCGGCTTTCATGTCCCGATGGAACCGCTCACAAAGTCCGTTGCTCTGCGGGTTGTACGCCGTAGTGCGGGGGATCTTCACCCCCAGGTGAGCTCCGAGGTAAACTGGGAGCCCCGGTTGCTCGTGATGTCACCAGGTGTGCCGAAACGGGCCACCCAGCAGCCGATGAACGCCCGTGCTACCTCTGCTGCCGTCGTGGAGGACAAGGGAATAGCCTCTGGCCACCTGGTGGCCCTGTCCACAATAGTGAGGAGGAACGTATAACCACGGGAGAGGGGCAGCGGACCCACCAGGTCAACATTGACGTGGTCAAACCGCCTCTCTGGAACCACAAACGGCGCCAAAGGGGCCTTGGTATGGCGGTGCACCTTGGCGCGTTGGCACGCCACACACGAGCCGGCCCAGGCTCTAACATCCTTACGGAGCCCAGGCCAAACAAACTTGACGCTCACCAGCTTGGTCGAGGCCTTCACTCCCGGGTGGGAAAGGCCGTGGACGGTGTCGAAAACTTGGCGCCGCCAGGAAGTAGGCGGCCGCGTCGAACGTCACGTCCTCCAGCCGTAGCGCCGTAGGGGTCGACCGGTAGTCTTGAACGGTCGCGTCCTTGGCTTGGTCCGCTGCCATAGCGGCGTAGTCGAGTCCCAAGTGAACGGCGTTAACAACCGCCCATGAAAGGCAGTCGGCGACGAAGTTATCCTTGCCCGACACGTGTTGTATGTCCGTGGTAAACTCGGAAACCGCCGCGAGATGGCGCTGCTGACGCCCAGACCACGGTTCTGAGGTTTTGGCCATACAGGACGTCAGCGGTTTGTGGTCCACGAAAGCGGTGAACTGTCAGCCCTCCAATAGGAACCTAAAGTGTCTGGTTGCGAGGAAGAGACCCAGTAGTTCCCTATCAAAGTTGCTGTATTTGCGCTCGCTCTCACGGAGTTGTTTACTGAAGAACGCCAACGGCTGCCAGCCCCCCCCCCACCCACTGCTCACACACGGCCCCCACGGCGTAGTCGGAGGCATCCGTTGTAAGGGCTATGGGGGCGGCAGGCGACAGGTGAGCTAGCAGCGCAGCGTTGGCCAGCGCGGTCTTGGCGGCCACAAAAGCCTCGTCCATCCCCGAAGACCAGTCCAGCTCGTCCTTAGACTTCTTACCCCGCAGGGCCTCATACAGGGGACGCATGATGTGGGCGGCACGGGGCAGGAGACAGTTATAAAAGTTCACCATGCCCAGGAATTCCTGCAGCGACTGTACAGTGCGGGGGCGGGGGAACATGGTGACAGCCTCAACCCTGGCAGGGAGGGGAACGGCCCCCTGTGGAGTGATGTGGTGCCCGAGGAAGGTGATGGACGACTCCCCGAACTGACACTTAGCTGGGTTGATGATGAGGCCGTGTTCGCTGAGCCTGTCGAACAGCTGTCTGAGGTGCGTCATGTGTTCCTCCGCCGACGCGCTGGCCACGAGGATGTCGTCTAAGTACACAAACAAAAATGGCATGTCGCGGAGCACCGAATCCATAAGGCGCTGAAACGTCTGCGCCGCCCCTTTAAGGCCGAAAGGCATACATAAAAACTCAAAGAGCCCAAAGGGTGTGATGACAGCCGTATTTGGGACATCCAGTGGGTGGACCGGCACTTGGTGATACCCCCGCACTAAGTCGATTTTGGAATAGATGGCAGCGCCCGCCAGGTGGGTAGAGAAATCTTGTATGTGCGGTATGGGGTGCCGGTCGGGGGTCGTGGCATTGTTTAGGCGACGGTAGTCCACGCACGGGCGCCAACCCCCGTTGGCCTTAGTAACCATGTGAAGAGGGGAAGCCCACGGGCTGTCAGAACGGCGGACAATGCCGAGGCGCTCCATAGTCGAAAACTCCTCCCTGGCTATTGCGAGCTTGGCCGAGTCGAGGCGTCGGGCCCGGGCGTAAACTGGGGGGCCCACTGTGGTGATATGATGTTCCACGCCGTACTTGGCCACCGCCGAGGAGAAGGTGGGTGTGGTGAGCTCGGGGAAATTGGCGAGCAGGCGTTGGTATGGATTCCCGGTGGAGAGTGTGTTAGCGAGGCACAGCGCTCCAGCGCCCCCAAGCGTGCAGGGGTATGACGCAAAAGAGACGGCATCAATCACGCGACAGTTTTTAACATCCACCAGCAGGTTGAAAGCACAGAGGAAATCCGCACCTAGGAGCGGGGTGGATACAGCAGCCATCACAAAGTCCCAGCCGAAACGTCGGCCGCCAAAACACACGTCCACATGTCTGATACCGTACGTCCGAATGGACGTGCCGTTGGCGGCGTCCATCTGGGGGCCGTGACTGTCGGTCATCGTGTCCACAGCTTGTGCTGGTAGTATGCTGCGTTGAGCGCCAGAGTCAACCAGCAGCCGCCGGCCCGACAAGGAGTCTCTGATGAACAACAGCTGGCAGTCACGGTCGGCGCCCATAGCCGTTAACGAGCGCCGGCCTTGGCGTTTCCCTGAACCCGGTAACTGCAGGGTTTGCGACACTGTTTTGCTTTTGCCCCAAACCTGGCATGGTAATAACAGAGCCCGTCGTCAGGTTGGCGGCGGGCCGTCACCGCAGCCGCGGTGTCCATATACTCGTACAAAGGTGGTGGTGGGGCGGTCTGGTGGGGTAGCAGGGCATGCACAAACTGTTGCCGGTTGGCCAGGAAAACCCTGTCTGCTTCAGCAGCCAGAGAACGGTAGTCCTTGGAGGCGGCGAGAGGAGAACTGGCCAGTGCTGTGCGTACAGGTGCGGGGAGCTGCCTCAGAAAAATGTGTGTGAAAAGAAAGGCCGGATCAGCCGATCCCAGCACAGACAGCATTTGTTCCATTAACTCAGACGGTTTGCCGTCGCCGAGGCCATTCAGGGACAGTAAACGGTCTGCCTTCTCCAGCTCCGACAGTTCAAATAGTTTCAGGAGGAATGTCTTTATAGCATCGTACTTGCCAGCAGCTGGCGGAGCTTCCAACAGTGTCATTGGTCGCGCCGTTGTCGATGCGTCTAACGCCGCCACTACGTGGAAGTACTGCGTTGCATCCTGCGTTATCCCTCTCAGCTGGAACTGGGCTTCCACATGTTGAAACCACGGCCGTGGATTATGCTGCCAAAAGTCGGGTAGCTTCACAGTAGCGGCGTAAATGCTAGCGTTAGCAATAGCCATGTTGTTAGCACCGGCGTCGGGAGCGGGTACCGCGGCAGCATTATTCCCGGCGTCATCGTTGTCAGACATACTCGTATTAGTAGTTCGATCACGTCGGGGTCACCAATGTGGAGTTAGAAAACAACGAGACAGGAGACGTGAGAGTAGACTTAGTCGAGGTAGTTTACTAGCTCCAACTTAGCATGTCATACATTCGACAACGACACTGAACTGAACTCTCAACCGGAAGCGGAAGTGCATTATCTGACCCCTAGCCTCTTCCCTTAAAGGTACACCGTCCTCTTAGGTGAATGTCTCTCGTTATATAGATGTGGGTCACCACAATATTATATATATATATATATATCCATCCATTATCCAAGCCGCTTATCCCAACTGGGTCGCGGGATGCTGGAACCCATCCCAGCAGTCATTGGGTGGCAGGCGGGTAGACACCCTGGACAGGCCACCAGTCCATCACAGGGCCGACACATTCACACCTAGGGACAATTTAGTATGGCCGACTCACCTGACCTACATGTCTTTGGACTGTGGGAGGAAACCGGAGCACCCAGAGGAAATCCACACAGACATGGGGAGAACATGCAAACGCCACACAGAGGATGACTCCCAAGGTTGGACAACTCCAGGGTTCGAACCCAGGACCCTCTTGCTGTGAGACAACCGCGCTAAACACTGTGCCACCGTGCCGCCCATGTTGCTTTCAAGAAAACCTAAAAAATGAGTAGAGCTGAGGGGAACTGCAGAGTCTAGTGACACTTTTCTGTGAAATCCTCCCTACCAGGGACCACTTTCACAAATATTACTTTTATCAGCTCTAACTACATATATATATATATATACACATACACACAAACACACACACATATATGTTATTTAAGTTATATGTATGTATATCTTGTATATTATATATTTTGTTATATGGGTGGGTGTGTATATATATATATTATATATGTTATTTAAGTTATATGTATGTATATCTTGTATATTTATATATATTATATATTTTATTATATGGGTGTGTGTGTGTATATGTATATATATATATAGTCCCTGAAATTCTGCAATTACTAGGGCTAAATTTTCTTGTCTATGCATTAAAGTACACGTGCATTATGTACTATACATTCTGCAGTTTTAACAAGTCAACTTTTAGCATTGATCGAATAATTACAACATGTTTTTGTCGCCGGGCGAGGCATGTACGCAGCCCGCAAGGCTTGCAGGTTAAGTGTTTGGATATAGAGCTCTACAGCTGCTCAACGTGGGATTTTCGATGACATCTGTCTTGTCACTTGTCCAATTCCCAACTCACTCCACTGCAGCTGCTGGTGTCCTTGAATCCTTTTGGCCCAATGTCTCTTCCCCAAGAATCCCAGAATCAAAGCAAATCCTCCGAGCATTAGCAGAGGAGCCACAGCTCACCGCCAAAAGATGCTGACACACCGAGCACTGGTGCAAAGGCACGGGTGAAAAATACAATATCATAAAGTGAATATATGAATATACACTGGGACACATGACTGACAGGGTCAGGAATGTTCAATCCATTACTGAATAGCAACAACAACAACAACAACAAAAAAACTATTGTAAGGTGAATATGGGGGCAGGTACCAAGGGAGAGAAACAAGCAGTTCAACTGTTAAACAACCATCGTCTGGGTCAAATTAATGAGTTAGTGTCTGCCTGTGAACCACACACAGACAGCAAGAATCCACAAGTACAAACTGCTGATCTCTGTCGGCGGGTACAGCATCCTCTTTGATCATCACATTACCCTCCTCTTACATCCAGCACATCCACCCTATGCATTTTATTAGTTTTCTAGTAATTCTGATGCAACGCGGTAGTAGAGCTATATGCTTGTGTAAGCCTGCCGGCGAGAATGATGCCGTTTGATTGTTAACGTTTGCGATGGGATGCGAGGGCAAATTTCTCTTCTGCCTTCAAATCAAAGGGGTGCCCCGAGTTCTGGTAGCAACACCTGATCTTCTGGGGAGTGAAATGGGTGAAAACGTGTGACAGCTTGACACTGGCACCTCCAAGCACGAGTTGATCTTTAGACTGAAACGTTTTCATTGGTACAGAGTCACAAAAATCGACCATCCCTGTCACTAGAAATATAGACAAGGCACTAAATAAGAATGACCGGGAATGTCATTTTGTATGGGTGTTTGGTATTCATAACGTTTATAATGCATAATCCGGTCATCTTGAAAGGTGAGATTCTTTGTACTTTACATCTGGCTGAAATTTTAACCTGTGTGTGGCTCGGCCACTGAGACCGTCACTATCAGAACTACTGGCAAAGCAAAGCTTTGCCCTGACACTGAGGCACCACTCCATTTTCCATACATGCATCTAAAATCTCATATCATCCGGGATCATCATTCAAGACGAGACAACCCCTGCTTTTGTGCTGGACACAAAATAACATCTAAAGCCTCCAGGGATCGCGAGCATGCAGTTGGCTATAGAGTTAAAATCTGGCTTTTGTAAAACCAACTTGCCTTTATATGGCCCACTCCAGGATGAGATTAAGATTTAATGCTAAAAAAGTCAAGGTTCTCCACCAGCCAACTCCAGGCCAGCTGCCAAGCCAAATATCAATATTTATGGGAGATAAATGACTGGACAACGTTGAACACTTTGCATAGCTCGGCAGCGTCCTTCAAATAATTAAAAAAAAGTCACGGTAGAGGAGAAAGACATCACAGAATTAGCTGAGCCTAGTAGGCTTTTAAATGCCATGTTTTGTGCAATTATCGACATGCTTGCACCAGAAATACACATATACATATATATATATATACACACACACACACACATATATATAGACAGATATTATTATTGTTAATATGCACATGTATACATATACATGCATATAGATATACATATATATGTACATGTACTCACCCTCATATTGGTGGAAACAACATGAAGACATTTTTCAGTTCAACCTTGACAAGCTGTAACATAAATACAGGGACTTGGGAAGCCAAGGCTGGTGTCTTACAAGGCAATGCCGACATTTGATGAGGAAAATGTTTACTTTCGCTTATCACTAACAAACAAGAGAGGCAACAAGCCACATCTTGCCTGCAAGACCCCTCCCACTTCCACACTAACACCTATGAGACCTCTTTTTTGGGGGAGGGGGGATTCCCCCCCTTTTTTTCACCCCAATTGTATCCAGCCAACTACCCAGCTGTTTTGAGCCTTCCTGGAGTCTGCTCCACCCCCTCTGCCAATCCGGGGAGGGCTGCAGACTACCACATGCCTCCTCCGATACATGTGGCATTGCCAGCTGCTTCTTTTCACCTGAGAGTGAGGAGTTTCACCAGGGGGACATAGCACGTGGGAGGATCACACTATTCCCCCCAGTTCCCCCTGCCCACCTCCAAACAGGCACCCCAACCAACCAGAAGAGGCACTCGGCGACCAGGACACATACACACATCTGGCTCCCCACCTGCAGACACGGCCAATTGTGTCTGTAGGGACGCCTGACCTAACACGGGGATTCAAACCGGCGATCGCCATATTGGTAGGCAACGGAATAACTTGCTATCGCTATTTGGATGCCCACCTGTGTGACCTTTAACCCCATCTGCTATTCACGGCGCCGACCGCACAGCTGTTGAAGGCTCCATATGCTACAGTCACCGACCTCCGAGGAGACAACCAGCCTCGTTCAAGACCATTCTCTCGACGTTCTCTTGAATCTGTTCTCATGAGACGTGTGGAAGAGAAATTAACTTTGCATTTACAATTTACAGTTCTTTGCTTTGTTCAGTTTGTTTGGTGCTTTGGTAGCAAGGTGTCCAAACGCTGCACTGGCCGGGGTTCTGTTGCTCGGTGTGTCGATGCTTGTCAAAGTGTATTCTATTAAGTTTTTCATTCTCCTTTAACAACTTGTTAATTTTACAAGACATATTATTCAGTAAATAATAAATCCACAACCCCAGCCTGGTAGTTAATAGTGAGTTGTGATGAGCTGCAGCATAGGCTTTGCTTGCACCATGTATTGAGGCCATATCCCGACCCATTATATTACTCAATTAATAACAGTAACTATAAACTTTATTTGTATAGCACTTTAAAAAAACAACAGAATCGCTAACGGAGTTATATATATATATATATATATATATATATATATATATTATAAAAAAGGTTCAGGCCGTAGTCAGAAAGGATAGAACAAGTCATAAACAAGCACACAGTCGATGAAACAGGAACATGAGGGCAGCATAAAGTGGGGAAACATCAACGGATGAAAAGCAGCTCGATAAAAGTGCCCTCCAAGTTCGCTGGTCTGATCTCTTCGGGCAGGTCGTTCCAGAGCCTAGGTGCCCTGACAGAAGGGGCCCAGTCACTTTTTGTCTTCATTGTAGCGTACTATATCGACACTCGGACAAAAGCATCAACACATATGGGCTCAGACAGCCTGCGCCCAAGGATCTCGGGCTGTTCTGCGGTTCACAGGGGCTTGAAAGGTCAAAGCACTTCAGTCGTCCCCTCAGTGTCCCCCTGTCATGACAACTTGCACACTGTCTCCCTCGGTGTCCACATGGAAATTGACATATCAAACCTTTGATTCCCAACATTAAGTGCGCTTGTGCCCGTCATCCCATTTGCATGCTGTAATTTGCCTATGCTAATGTGCGAGGGATAATTTTCAGTTCACGTCCATTTAAAGACGTAGCTGAGCTAGCGTATCATTTTAAATTGAAGACACAAGCCTTTTTTCTCCTCTTCTCCCCGACTCCCTCTTTTCGCTGTCATAGTTTCTCTGCTCACGTACGTGCCTTGTGGGAACAATGAGGCAGCTGATTGAGACACAGTTTCTCCCTGTCTCTCCTATACAAACTCCTACCCCCTTCTGTTTCATCCTGCCTGCCTCTCTCACAAACCCTCTCCTCATTTCCCCCTTCCCTTTGACGTCCCCCCGTCTCTCGCGCTCTCTCTCTCTCTCTTTCATTTGTGCAATGCATCTAGAGAAAAAAAAATGTTCGACTAAACCCACTCTATACGTCAACTGAATTTCACCTCCTCCGCCTCGCATTTTTGTTTTTCATCCATGTCTCTTTTCCCTGCTTATTAGTGTGCATCCTTTCTCTGCATTTGTTCTGCAGCAGTACAATGCATTCTGCCTGTATATCATCTTTCTTTCTTTCTTTCTTTCTTTCTTTCTCTTCATCTCTCTCTCTCTCTTTCTTGCTCCCTCTCTCCCGCAACTCCACCAACGTTCCTTTAATCCTATTTTAGAGGGATTTTTTTTATTTCTTCAGAAAAATAAACGCTAAAAAGAAGAAGAAGCCCTTGCAAACCGTCCAACCAAATGAAACTGTTTACTTTTGTAAATAAATGCTGGGAAATAACCTTCTGAATCTAGTCTTACAAGGGTTCGGCCCAAAACAGGAACCCAACAGTAATGTTCTTTACTAGAACCCAACAGTAATGTTCTTTACTAGAACCCAACAGTAATGTTCTTTACTAGAACCCAACAGTAATGTCCTTTAGGAAGGTGATTAGAGCGTGAGGCTTTATTATAATTTATTAATTTGGGGAAATAACAACTAGTGCAGTGGGGATTTGTCGCAAACAAAGTAGATGCTTCTCCTCCTTCTTGGTCTTACCTGCACTGCCCTTGTTTGCAGAGTGCAGCCCCACTCTCCAGGACTCTGAAAAAGATCTGATCCAGACCCACTGTACAGACTTTGGCTTTGGAGGTGTATCTGGGTTGCTTACAAAATTTCCACAATAGCATATCAGCGGGAACAGTGCCAGGATCCAACGCGCCAGACGCTTTGACTCATGAAATGTCTCTCTCATACGGTCAACCCAAGATTTTCTACCTTCACGTGAAAGCACACAGCATCGCCCACACCCGTAAAATCTGATCAGACGGGGTTCAAATTACTCAGGCGAGAAAATATCTTCTTTCTTTTTTTATTCTTGTCCAGATCTTGGAAAATATTAGAAATAAAACTTGAAAAAATAACACCAGGTCTTAGAACTCAGCCTTATTTCTGTGTTTTTCACGGAACCTCCCAGACTGAGTCCTGTCTCGCCGCAGCTGAAAACCATATCACAAATGAACAAGAATGTTGAAAGCGATGCAAACATGAAAACAGGCTTTGATATATGGGGGTGGGAGGTATATGGGGGTGGAGGGGGGCAGTCCACCTGTGATGAGATTCAGTCCACTTCAAAGAACCAACACAGCGAGTATATTTTATGTGCTGGTGCTGGCTTATCTGGTTGTTTTGTTGGGCCTCTTGCCAAATAACGGGAAACGAGGACGACGATCAAGTTTCACTGTTGCTCCATCCAAATATAAGTGTTAATTTGTATAATGGATTGACGAATTTCTTAAATATGCACTCTAAATTAAAAAAAAAAAGTGCAGTCAAAGCAGTCCTTAGTAATAGTTTAGTTTATCTGGTTTAGATCTGCTAACTTTGTGGGTCTAGTTTAATAGATGAACAGGGCTGTATCTCCTTTCGCTGTTATCTCATTTTCAGGCAGATAGGATCCAAAAGGGTAGAGCGGCTTTGCAATAGGCTCAGCTGTGAGGCACTGTGTTTTTACAGGAGATGTTGTTGTTGTTGTTTGCATCAGTGGGTGTGGAATTCAGCCGCACTAGAAATGAATATTAGCTGCACAACATGACCCGAGGCAATGAGTGCCCCAAACAAATACAGGGCTAGATATCTTCAATGTTGATAAGATCCTGAAAAAGGCTGCAAAAATAAAAAAGCGAGACTGACTATTCAAACGGTTCTAGATGCACAGACAAAACCAAGGATCAGCATGAATCTCAATTATTTGCCTACTTTTTGAAGTGGGGCTGGCAGGGCAGGAGGTGCCACAGCACCATCTGCATCCCTATCTCCGACGCCCCGGCTCTGACAGCTGTTAACTACGTGTCGCCCGGCTCTTTGAGGGGTTCATTCTCGAGGTGCAGGAGTGCTGTCGAAGGCGGTGGAGATTTGCCTCATGTTCGTCACATATGACTCCCCCAGGTTATGTACGTCGGTCTCAGGGACTATCGTCACTTTGTATTCCCCGCTGGCTTCAATAGCTACCCTGTGTGAGGAAGAGAGAGTATGGAATAAGTGTGAGAGCAGCCAGGATATTTGGTGATGATACAGTGACACTATAGATGGCTCTGCTGCTCATCTATATCTGCTGTATAGGTTGTGCACTTCGTTTCCTTATGAATTTCCAACAAACTCATTTCAAATGAATTTTTAGTCCTTTTATTTGTTATTCCTTTTTTCCCCCTTAGAGATTAGTGGTCCAAAGATTGTTTGCGAGGTAGATCTGGATTTACCTTCATCGCCCTCATTTCACTGATTTAAAACTATTGAACAATGAAAGTCAACCATGTGATAATGTTGACTAAGCCAAATCATCAAAAAGGCTCCTGTAGAAATTTGCATCTAATCAGTTGGGATTATTACAAAAATATATACCACTATTACTAAATATGTATACTAAAATATAAGTCAGCCAGCTTTTGAACACCGGCGTTGTTCCCACGGTGCATAAAGGTTTAATTAACCTCAAAGTAATTAGAAAATAAATGGCGCACATTTGAGGTAGATTAAAGAAAACCTTGTGATGCAAAAAGATTTCTGCGATGGCAACCTTTTATCATTCTGAAACTTCTGGAAATTATTCTCCCCCTTTCTCTGCTGAATGGGGGGGGGGGTTGACGGTGGCTCAGGAAGTAGAGCAGGTCGTCTGGTAACTGGAGGGTCATCGGTTCGATCCTCGGCCCCTTCTTGCAAAATTGTCGAGGTGTCCTTGAGCAAGACACCTTAACCCCTAACTGGCCTCAATGAGCTGGTTGTCACCTTGCATGTCTGACACTGCCATTGGTGTGTGTATGTGTGTGGTATTCATTGATTGTGAAGTATTTTGAGTGGCTGTTGCAGCCAGAGAAGCACTATATAAATGCAATCCATTTACCATTCTCTGCCTTGTCAACTTCTATCCTCACGTTCCACCAAAGACTTTTTTGAGGTCCCACCTGCACTAACCTCATCGGCTGTGGCTTGCCACCTCTCATTTCTCTGCCCCGATGAGGTCCTCCTTTCTTCCAGTTGGACAACTACATGACCTCTTGTCCCTATCTCATTCTCACCCCTCAAAACCATCACTGCTGATTCACTCCCTTTCTGACAACCATCATCGACTCCTCTGCGACACGAGTTGCCAGCCATCTTCCCCCAATTTTACAGACGGCCTGTTATTCCCCTTCGCAAGAAACCAAACGTCAACTGTTCTGACATCTAAAACCAGGCGCCAGCATCGCCTCTTTCAAAATGTTCCCCCCTCAAACTCTTGAACACTGCCGCTGTTCATTTTCTTACTATTTCTAACAGAATAATCTGTTGGACTTGAACAAGTCTGTCCTCAACAAGTCTGACAGCCCTCCTAGTTTTCAGGGGGGGAATAAACACTAATATACAGATACTTTCTTCTCTGCTCCTCTCCTCTCATTTCATCTTCTTGAGCATGCATGCAGTAATGCAAACCATTAAAGTGCTCCTTGCCATCTTTGTCAACCTGGGGATCTCCGGGTCCTGCATTTTTGCAGTTCATGACTTGTTCCTGTCAGGCTGCTTTCATCACATGTCATGGAAATAGTGCCCGTCTTTACTATGTCTCCTCTTAACGGGGCCCCCCCCGGGACTCAGCCCTGAGCGCTCTCCTCGCGGCTCTCTAGACTTCATCGCTCGTCACATTTTTTCTATATGACATATAACATGACCGCTCAATTCACCCTTCTACCACACAAATTGAAGTGCACTGTGGATATGCTCTCTATAAAATCTACAAAATTGCACCCCTTGTCACGCAGCGGACACTATCCTGGCTAAATTGAACATGACGACAGTACTCTTTGAAAGGTTTACTAAAGAGTAACTCAACCCTAGGCCATTTTAGTGAGTTTGCTGACAGATTAAAAACCACGTAAGGGTTAAAAACATGCCAGTCTGTTTTTGGCACTCTGTAATGTTCAGATGATGTTAGTGTTGACACATGGTCAATAATCCAGGTAAGGATATCCCAGAATGTTGAATCAGTTCATCTAGACACAAAGTCTAGTTGGGGAAACGTTTCATCACTCATATAAATGACTTTGTCAGTCTCAGCTGACTGCAAGTATCCCCACCCTTATAAACAATACAGTTGCATATGGAATCGCTGGTTTCGGTCTTTATGCAACTGTGCTGGTTGGGGGGTATACCTTCAGTCAGCTGAGACTGACAAAATCACTTAGATGAGTGATAAAACGTTTCTCAAACTAGACTCTGTGTCTACCTGATGTTAGCATAACAGGATAAACACAGCTGCAGATAACGAAATTAGTAACAGAACCATTAGATTTAGGTGTGCCAGGACACCTGTCAGCACTGGGGTACAGATAGAGCCAGCCCTTACAATTGTCAGTAGTATTGTCAGTGCTGGTTCTTTGGTACAGCTACATCTAACAGACCCATTATTAATGTTATTAGCTACAGCTGTGTTTATCCTGCTATGCTTACATCACAGAGTACCAAGACCAGCCTGGTATGTTTTTAACCCTGTGTGGTGTAGTGGTCTATTCTGTTGCCTACCAACATGGGGATCGCCGGATCGAATCCCAGTGTTAGCTCTGGCTTGGTCGGGCGACCCTACAGACACAATTGGTCATGTCTGCGGGTGGGGAGCTGGATGTGGGTAAGAGGGGGGTAATTGGCCAATTACAATCAGGGGGGATTTTAAAAAAAATGTTTTTAACCCTTAGATGGTTTTTAACCTGTAGATGTCAGCAAACTCGTCAAACTGGTTTTGGTGAGTTGAGTTAAGTAATTGGGAGTTAAGCTAGGGTTCAATTGCTCTTTAAATCCATTGCATTAAAGTTTTTAAACACCTTTGTCATTATTACTTCAGTTTCAGTATTTTGGTTTCATGAAATTTCTGGATAATGCCAGTGCCGTTGGCTATTTTTAACTGGTAAATTTAATAAATTCTTGGTCTATTTACAAAGCAGGCTAAAGATAAAATGAACATACAGGCAAAAATCTTCCCATTCAAATGCCGGAAATAGCAGTTAGGAGGAATCTAAGCACCTCAAACTACAAGCACTTTATCTGTTAAACCATGTAGGTCTGTTAACTCTTTGGCGGTCCGGATATGTTAACTGTTCCCCATCTAAAACTTTGTGGCTATGTGTTAGAGTGGCTTGGAGTTATCACTTCAAGTTAGTAGCGTAAAAAAAAAAGAAGATAAAATATAAACACTATAAAAACTGAAAAATTAATATCTTAAAATCACTTCTCATTCATTTAAAGCCATCTTTCTGATTTGCTAATCTTTCTCATCCAGTTTATTTTATTTATTAATTTTGTGTTTTCTTAACTGCTTGGATATTTCCAGAGTAATAATCATATCATAGCGTGCCTGCATGTGTTTATGCATGTGTGTATGAACGGCTGTTCGAAATTGTTCGTAGCATACAATATCAAATGAGTGGTAGTAGATACTAGAAGTGTGGTAACCTGACTGGACTGGACATAGAAGCACACACACACACACACACACACACACACACACACACACACACACACACACACACACACACACACACACACACACACACACACACACACTGCCCTCACACACACTCTGCTATGTGATCGGACTTTCAACACAGCTGCACATAGTGTCTATTCACTAACATGGAGGTAGGAGGTAGGAGAGAATAGCAGGGGGGAGATAACATGGATTACATATACTGGGGAGAAATTCCTAAAATTAGACTTTTTTTCCCATCAACATTGAGACCGGAATTTTCTTTTTGCCCTTTCCTATTCACTGCTTTGCTATGTCCCTATTTCTTAAAGACCAGCTCAATGGCAGCTGGAAAGGAACATTATCTCTTCTCTCACTCATGCGGGCGGGGGGGGGAGACATCAGTCCTAATAAGAAAGCTTTTACAACAGTTAATTAAGAGACACTGTAATGCTGCATGTAATGCTCAATTTACCCTCTCTCAGTCTCTCTCTCTCTCTCTCTCTCTCTCTCTCCCTCGTCCTTTCTAATTTCATTCCAAATCAGTCTGGTCGACCCTTTTTCTTTCTTTGCAATAAACTTCTGCGCATTACTCTTCCCTTCTGTATCTTAGTCTCCCCAATCTGCCTCATGTACCCCTTGGCGCCGGTTCCATTTTGAGCCTTGAGAATAGTTCCTTCTTCCACACTCTCTGATCAGCCTTCTCCAAAAAAGAAAAAAAAAACCACTCAGCCTTGATGTTCCTTATTCAGGCACAGGAGAAAGGCGAGGGAGAGAGAGAGAGAGAGAGAGAGAGAGAGAGTGAGAGAGAGAGAGAGAATAAGGATGAGACATCACAGGGCATGTACAGAAAAACAAATAAGTTGGTTGGAAAATTCTAGCTTGTCATAACAAAGGAGCGAAATTCATCGAAGTACAAATATTGGTGGGGGCTGTGAAGGCGGGGAACTGACGTCAACGTGGCGGGAATAGAGAACGGGGGGGGGGGGCAATAGGATGGTCTGCAATAAGAGCTGGACAGACAATTATGAGCCAACTTAAGAGAGAGTTGAGAGGCCGGTTTGCAATTGGAGGACGCAGTGAGTGGACGCCGGACAGAAATACAAAGGGCATTCCGGTGGTGGTTGACCTTTTAAAGGCCGGTGCATCTGTGCCTTGATTAAAAGTTAGCCGCTGATGAATAACGCTTCGGCGAATTGTTTGCCTGACCGTAAAAGCTTTCCCAGAAGAATTTAAGGGGATCGCTAAACCCGTCTTCCATGTTTTCATGCTCCCCGCCGTTCGACGGTAATGAGCCAGGGCCGGCGTGATCGAACCGTTGGCCGTTTGATCAAATGTAGAGTTCCGCCAATCCTGTTGGCTTGTTTCTTTGTTGCAGAACCACTATCTCTACACTTTAGTGGGCTTAATTCCATCTTGCAATGATAGCTACTGAGAGCCTGCCAAGACACACAATAACTTGAGTGCGCAGTAATTGTGTTACTCGGAAATTGTATTCACTGTAATATATATTGGTCTTTTCGCACTAACATCGACATCATTTAGGCGATTTAAGCCTTCACGTGCACGTGCACACACATACACATTATATGTGTGTATATATATATATATATATATATATAATGTGTATGTGTATTCCACTCCTCATTAGTCGAGCACTCACAACACCATTGACGGTTTCGGGAAAAAACGCTATATATATATGTGTGTGTGTGTGTGTGTGTATGTATGTATATAAATATATATGTGTGTGTGTGTGTGTGTGTGTGTGTGTGTGTATGTATGTATATATATCATATTCAAAAATACACATGGCTTGCATGTGAACATTGCAGGTATGCTCACAAATGCCATTGTGGCTGTTTTATGATGGGTAGTGGAAGACAAATTGCAGAGTTGCAGGCTGAAATGGTTCATGCCCTCAGCTGAGTCTGATAAATTGTATTCGCTGAGCTCCACTAATCACTGCAGCCTGTCACGCTGTACAGACAAGCCCCCCCTCCACACACACACACACATAGAAACACACACATGCACACACACACACACACACACAGCCCCTCCCACCCAGAGGGGAAAGAACTCTGCAGCTGACCTCAGAGCAGTCACTGGAAACCCCTTCTGAACACACACACACACACATACACACACACACACACACACGCACGCATAGCACTTTGTGCAAGGATTCACTGACCTTTCCAATGCTGTAACCTGACTATTCAGAAGTCCACAGCCAGAATACGACTGCCTTCTGCTTTTTTTCCCCTTTTAACACAACCCCCCCCCACTTATCTTAAATCTCTGGTTTCCATCTCATGTTCTCCCTGATCTGAATCTAGCCACAACATGTATGCAAAAAGCAAAAAAGAAATTAATAAAAATCTATATAGATCATTTTTATTACCATCACGTACATGTACACACACACACACACACACACACACACACACACACACACACACACACACACACACACACACACACAGCCCTCTCGCTCTCGTAAGCTGTAGCGGTGTAATTGACGCAACGACTGGAAATAAATAGGCAATTTAAGTGCTGGACACCTCACTGCTCTCTCTCCTCCCTTCTCGGCTTTTTTCTCCCACCTCCGTGTTTTCTCTTCATCCTTTCAACCCTCCACCCACCTATACACACTCAGACAACAAACACACACACACACACACACACACACACACACACACACACACACACACACACACACACACACACACACACACACACACACACACACACACAAACAGGGCTCACACAATAGCCAAATAAAAGCAGTTGGAATAAGGGACCAGGGACATACTGAGAAAAACCTGGTATAGGAGTGAGAGGAAATTAGGCAGGATATGAAGTAGGGAGAAGAAGGGCATGCATTAAACAGACCAATTTCAACAGTGCCTCCAGTTTGAATATCAACTTGTGTACCCCCAAAATGAGAGGTGATATTGCAACCAACAGTTTTTTTTTTTTTTGCTGTTCCGAGTTTGTTTTGGATTCTTGGTGCTCAATAGTTTTTGTAAAAAAAAAAAAAAAATCAATACACTTGTCAGTTATTTGTGTTGGGGGTAAGGAAGGAAAAGACAGGCCGTAGCTCACGGACGGGCGCAGTTCAGTGAAAACTCTCACCTCGGTTCCTGTTCCTCGTTTGCGTGACGGCTCACCCAAAACTCGGCCGCTCAGCCGAGTGAACTGTGTGCTGACCTCTGCCGCCTGCAGCCGACTCTTACCAAACGCATGGAAACAGCCTGAGCTGATCCAGCCGAGCACGGCGGACTGACAAAGCTGCAGCGCCGCGCCACAGACCTGGCTGGCACTGATGATACATGTGCACTGTATGTGAACCTCCGAGTTGTGTGTGTGTCCGTGTGTTCGTATATAACTGAAGTCGTACCAGCACTGTGTCTACAAAAAAAACTCCCCATTTGCCATTTTCTGTGGGTCTTCTACTTGTCTGCATGTCTGCAGTTGTGCGTTCCTCGTATCCGGGCAGGTCATGTTAGCGTTCGACGGGAACAGGTTGCAGCCCGGCTGTGTATGAGCCAGTAAATAATGAACGAGGTCTAATAATTTAATGGGTCTGCATGTTAACAAATCTCATGGGTTGCCGTGCTGTATGTACACGAGGTAATGGGGAAAGGGAACGAGGCAGACTGCAGGCTTTGACAAATGGAAGGTGCCAGTTGCCGTGAGAGCAAATAGAGGAACGCAGGGGAGCGTTTCTCTGTTTTTCTGCAGAAATTCCCTCTGATTTTACGTTTCATTCATGCCTTCCGCCCATTTGCATCCAGATCCCTCTTTCATTGAGTGTAGGGCGTGACGTGTGCCTTTATGTGGCAATTCTTGGTATACCCGGGACATTTTTTTCCTCCTGCTGAGGAAGAAGTATTTTTGAGGAGTGTAATTTTTCCAAATATATATATATATTCTCAAATCCAGCCTCGACGTGATCCCTGACCTTGACCCTTCAAAAAAAAAACATGCGTTATAGGGGCATCCGGCTAGCGTATGGTCTATTCCGTTGCCTACCAACACGGGGATCGCTGGTTTGAATCCCCGTGTTACCGCCGGCTTGGTCGGGCGTCCCTACAGACACAATTGGCCGTGTCTGCGGGTGGGAAGTCAGTTGTGGGTATGTGTCCTGGTCGCTGCACTACGTAGTGCCTCCTCTGGTCAGTTGGGGCGTCTGTTTGGGGGGGAGGGGGAAATGGGGAGGAGGGGATAGTGTGATGCTCCCAGGCGCTATGTCCCGCTGGTGAAACTCCTCACCGTCAGGTGAAAAGAAGCGGCTGGCAACTCCGCATGTATCAGAGGAGGCATGTGGTAGTCTGCAGCCCTCCCCGGATTGGCAGAGGGGGTGGAGCAGCGACTGGGACAGCTTGGAAGAGTGGGGCAATTGGCCGGATACAATTGGGGAGAAAAGGGGGAGGGGGGAAATACATGCATACATACAAAATACACATGTACCTGTCTAGCAATCAGCAGATTTGTTACAGACTTATTGTAGTTTCCATAAAAATTCTGGAAAAGCACATTAGATAGAGTCTGAAAACACACAGCCTGCCCCTCATCTCTCATCATCAGCCGCTTCTCCGGGGCCGGGTTGCGGTGGCAGCGAGCTAAATAGGGCACTCCAGACGTCCCTCTCCCCATGCAACGCCCTCCAGCTCTTCCTGGGGGGACCCCAAGGTGTTCCCAGGCCAGAATGGACATGTAGTCCCTCCAGCGAGTTCTGGGTCTACCCCGGGGTCGCCTCCCAGTTGGTCCTCCTGGACCAGTCTGCAATGCTGGATGTTGGCACGCCCCGGTCCGTGCCTTTGCCTGCTGCCCGGCCTGCATTGCACCCTACCCCAATGCTCATCCCCGCGGGTGGTGGGTCCACGGGGTGGTGGCTGTCCCTATGCATAAATATATATACACATATTTCCTCATATGGCTTTTGTTAGGGCTATCGCCTTTAAGTTAATGACTTTGAACATGGTTGGAGTTACCTGTTTAAGTTATTCAGGTACTTCAGATTTTTCAAATTAACAATTGAAGCAGTTTTGATTTGAAGCAAGATGGGCCGACATAAGATTAGCAGTCAAAGGTATATCTCGAAATACACCTTGATCAATATTTAACCATCTTTCAACATTTCTAGACAGCGTGTGGCATACCGATTCGCCACTCACAAGAATATGTCTTAAGTGCTTTTCAAGTATCAGAAGAATTAAACGATTCGAACTGTGTTTTTTAACTCCATCGCCTTGAAATCAGACGGGACTTTTGCAAATTTTCTTGATACGTTTTCAAACAGAGATATGCCGATGAAAGGTTACAGTCAGTAAACCTAAATCCATGTGCGCTTTCTCACCAGTCAACTAGCTAGGTTGCTCCTCTAAAGGAGAACAGTAATTAATGCAACCACACACTTCGTTACTTTTAGTCTTGCTCTTGTGTTCCTCGTTCTGTTCTCTGGAGTCCTGCAACCTGGCTCTCGCTTGTAAACACCTTTCCACTAAAACACCCCCCCCCCTTTCTCTTTCTTACGAGCAGCCAGAGGGGCGATTTCAATTCCTGACAGCGCTGTAGTCTTTGCCAACCCCCAAATTCAAAGACACACACACACCATCTGCGATCACTCGGAGTTGAGTATGACCGTCCTCCCTCTGGGTCCTCAGGTGGGTGTACAGGATGATTCTGGAGCCACATAACAGGAGGATGCCTGCACATGACAGCTTTTTACGTGGAGTGGCTGATGCGCCTGCAGCCACCACACACACTTGGCAGGGGGGTGGCCAGAGTCCAATGGCATGGAAAACCAAGACGATTGGGGACCACCCTCTGTTGCAGCCTTCATCAGCCTTCACTGCCGTTGTGACTTGGAGACATCTCCCGCCGCTGAGGGTCTTTGTTGGATCGCACTTCGTCTGGAACCTCCCCCTTGACCAATCCACCTCGGGTGACCCTACCAGGAGCCAAGCTCCGGACGGCATACCTCTTGGGATCACACGCAAGCTTCTCCACCAAGGCAAGGTGGTGATCCAGGAGCACAAACACACACACACACACACACACACACCAGAGTTTTAATGCCCAAGCTCCTTGTGCCTCACAGTAGAGCATCCCTATACTGGCTCACCTGGTAGATAGCGTACCACATGTCCAGGCTGAGTCTTACCACCGCGGCCCGGGCCCTTCGCTGCAGGTCATCTGTGCCTGCCTTTCCTGTCTCTCTCTACTGGCACTGTCAAATAAAGTGGAAAGAATGCCAAAAATAAAAGTATTACAAAAAAAAAAAGAACATGCCCACTTTACCACTATGAGGCAGCTCATGTTTTTTTTCCTCCTTTTAGCCTCCGGACAGCATCCTGCCATAAAGCACTAGCTAGCCCCAAAGCTAATAACCTCAATGTCAAAACAAGTTCTATGGCGAGCCAGGCGAGTTTCTACCCGTAATCTGCTCCTTTGTTCTGGGAAACCACAATGTGCTGGAAGAGATCCATGGCCATGTGTTTCATTACGACTCTGCCGACTGAGAGCTTTGAAACTTTGTGAGTGCAGATTTGAAGAGTTTCCGGGACAAGTCGCAGGCCCGTATTCCACTGACGCGAAATGGAGGACGCATTCAAACCACCCATCTATTTTTCTTTTTCTTTCTTTACATAGCGCGTTACATGGTCAAGGGTTATAAAAACTAAAACATGCGTTTGTCAACCTGTCATAAATGAGAAAATAATGTTCCGAGTAAATTTTATCAGTTGCGCTTGTCCATTTCAATGTTATGTTAACAAATTTCACACAACGGCCATCAATAACGAGCATGCTTGCTACCTTTGTAAGCACCGCTAACTGCTCCCGGCTGCTCCGCAGAGGGTGGCCACTTTATTTTCCTCTCTCATTCAGCCCGCGCTGGGGGAGGGGGGGTGGTATTCGCGGCGCACACCAGCCAAGGCCGCTGAGCTCCATTTAAAACCTTTTGACATGTTTTCAGCGCAATTGATCATCGTACTCAATTTCACGCAAAAAAAGACAGCCCGAAGCGCAGGCGGGAGTGTTGGGTAGCAGGGGGGAGGTGGGAGGTGGGGTAGGGAGGAATAGGAAATCCAGAATGGCGAGTATAGCCAAGCCGCAGATGGGTGTGTGGGTCGGTCCCTGTCACAACCCGACGCGCTCGTGCATACACGCACACACACAAATGCAGATACACATCACACATGCAAACAGAACATATGTGCTGTGCAAGTTTTCATTTCTCCATTTCCATCTGAACTAGTCTCATTTCTAACACAAGGACGTGGGTATTTAGACTAATTTCATTCATAGGCTTTCATTAGTTTGACTTGCTCATGATAATGTAATCTAACAGGGGGGCCATTCTCTGCTTTATGTTGTCACACTGAGCTCTCTGTGATGGCTTGATTTTTGTGCATCGACTACTTTAAAAATGGTTAACAGAACAATCCAGTTGTTTGATTGAGTGAGTGAGTGAGTGAGTGAGTGAGTGAGTGAGTGAGTGAGTGAGTGAGTGAGTGAGTGAGTGAGTGAGTGAGTGGTCTATGGGATGGTTAAAATAATCCAAATGGTGCCTGAAAAATATGTGTATCTCAGGCAGAATACGTACAAATGTTACTCCCCCAGTCGAGCTTACAACATTCAATATAGTGTCTAGCGGTATGCTGGAGTCACGAGCTTCTAATCTACTGTATCTGGTTTTCCCTTTTATTCGGGTACAAAGTGTTTCTTCCGGGTCACAAATTGCATTCACCCCTTATCCTGAAAGCCCATGCAAGCCGTTTGCGTCACACCCATCAGCAAAAGACAGGTGTGTATTATCAAATATGGCGAAAGAGCAGCGAGTCTTAGCATATAGCATGCAACATATCCACTGACACACACTGGTGCTGCCTGTAAAGGCCGGCACAGTATACAGGGGTGGTTACAAAATATAAGTAGGGGTATGTTATGTAACCGTTGATGCATTCATAGGCTTTTACATGATATATACCATTATCAACCCGAATCTGCATCTCCTGTCTGCACAACAAATTTACCCTTGGGTATGAATAACGAAACCTTGAACCTTGATCAATCGTCCAGTCAAAACATAGACACTTGCCATTAATGGTCTCATTTGACAGGGAGTAAGTATGATAATGATGCACTACTGAAGATTTAGGGCAAAAGCAAGCACAGCAGCAAGCCAGTTTGGACACCTTTTTTTTTGGTTTTGTTCTGTTTTTTGTTTACCGCTGAGCTTTTATCCCTATCGAACGAGATTTTCTCACTGACAAGCGGTTACAGTTCCCACTATCTGCTTCTCTCTACCTCCTCCTCACTTGATATACAATAGCATCTTTAGGGTGTAAGCACTGTCTATTGACCGTAAAACACAGCAGTGTTTCTTTTTCCCTAGGCACAAGTGTGGTGGTGTTACATTATGCAAAACAATACTCTGTTCGCGCAATAAGAGAGCACGCACACACGCCCACACATGCACATATACATGCACACACATGCACATATACACACAGCGCCATCCGGAGAGGAGGAGGGGTAAACAAGGAGTGACGGGTGCAGAAATGTTCTGCTTTTGTTCTAAGAATCCTTATTTAAGGACAGCAATCTTACACGGCAGACCTTCAAATGACTCCGATAGATAACGCATCTTAGTCATTCAGCGGGCCGAGATGCATGAAATATACCGCGCAACACTACGGGCTCAAAATGTCCTATCAATCTTCCTTGCATGCCATCTCACTCATCTTCCTTGTCACTTCCCCCTGCGTGCTGTCAAGCCCAGATGGAGTGCCATCAAATATTTTCTTCAAATATCTCCAGTATTGAAAGCAAGGGCGTAATGTGAGGTAATCCACCCAGAAATGGGGTTGTGGGATGCCAGCTTGTCACATACTTCAACCGGATGTGCTTTCTCTCCGTCACTCTCGTCCTTAGCCCTGGCTCCTCATTCCCAAACTGGGTCTTGTCTGTGTCTTTCTCATCCTCTCTCACCATCTCACCCCTTTATCGCGGCAAAACAACATGTACCAAATCCCTTTGCTCCCTGTCTCTTCATTACGGACGCTCATCTTTTATCCTTTACTGTCCATCTTCAGCTTTATCTTATCATTCCACTTCATCATATTTTTTTCACTGTTTATGCCAACATCTAATCGCTCCCTGTGTTGTGTTTGTGCATGCTTGTGTGTGGTTTGAAGTGTCAGACATGCTGCCCTTCTGCATTGTGATAATCCCAGATTACATATAGACATTGTGTGTGTGTGTGTGTGTGTGTGTGTGTGTGTGTGTGTGTGTGTGTGTCTGCACGTGCACACATGCATGCATGAATATGCTGCAGTGAGTCCAATACTGCAGTTTTGGACCATTTTCCACTGCATATATCAGCATCTCTAATCTTTTCTCTTTTTTTTTCATCCTTTTGTCTCTGTGGTCGATGGAATCGGCATTTCCATAAATTGGTGGAAACGTCCACAACCCAACCTTCATTAAATGGAAATACACTCTGGATGTTTCATTACTGCTCAGTCCTCATCACGCATAAAATAACCCCAAGTTTCACCTCCCATTTGAAATGATGAGCTGAAGGGCAGTTTGTCAGCAGGGAATTGATACAAAGGAAATCCTGACAATGGTGTAGGGTGGTTTAATATTCCAGTCTATTCATGTTTCCCCGCTCCCCAATATCACTCATTTACCAGTCATTTACTTATAATTCTGAGGTATTTGAGAATCATGTGAAATATTATTAAGATTGTTGAGTTCGTGTGTGTGTGTTTGTTGTTGTTGTTTTTGTAAGAACCATTCTATATTGGAAAAATTGATGTTTGCCCATTGCAGAATTAAAATTGCCTTCCATCCGCATCACGTCCTCTAATTTATAACCAACCACGTCTTAAAATACAAAATGACTCCAGACTTTAAAAGTCCTTGAGTATTTAGTTATATTGGTCATGCATTTATTTTTATGGCAAAATTAACATTCATCTATTCAATAGCAAACCTAAAAACATGCGCATCAATCAGTGTGTCCACCAGAATTATGCATTTTCAGGTTCGGGTGGACTTGATCATCTGTAAAAGCTTAGCCAGTGAATAGAAATTAATTCATAGCACCTGCCTTTCAGCAGTGGTGGAATAAGTATTCAGATCTCTTACTTAAGTAAAAACAGAAATAACACTGTGTAAAAATACTTTGTTACAAGTAAAAATCCTGCATTCAAAGTCTTACTTAAGTAAAAGTACAAAAGTATTAGCATCAAAATATACTTAAAGTAGTAAAAGTAAAAGTACTCATTGTAGTCATTATGCCGAATGGCCCATTTCAAAATCATATATATCATATTATTGGACTATAATTACTCATGCATTAATGTGTTCATCACTTTAATGCTGCAGCTGGTAAATGTGGAGCTAGTTTTAATTACTTTATATACTGCTGGGTAGTTTAGCCAATAAATTGTCTCACATTTTTTGAGTGTAGTGGGTCCAAAGACACGTAAGTCAGGTGAATCAGCCATACTAAATTGTCCCTA
The DNA here is from genome assembly GCF_029633865.1 of Lampris incognitus. NCBI lineage: Eukaryota > Metazoa > Chordata > Actinopteri > Lampriformes > Lampridae > Lampris > Lampris incognitus. The sequence goes on from NC_079218.1 coordinate 17,150,925, forward strand.
GGTGTGAATATGTGTGTGTCGGTCGACCCTGTGATGGCCTGGCGGCATGTCCAGGGTGTCTCCCCGCCTGCCGCCCAATGACTGCTGGGATAGGCTCCACCATCCCCGCAACCCAGAGAGTAGGATAAGCGGTTTGGATAATGGATGGATGGCTGGGTGGACAATTTATTAGTTGATTTATAATTTGTATTAATAATCTAAATCTGCAAAGTAACTAGTAACTAAAGCTGTCAAATCAATGTGATTGAGTAAAGACTACAACATTTCCCTCTGAAATGAAGTGGAGTAGAAGTATAAAGTAACATAAAAATAGAAATACTACAAGTACCTCAAAAGTGTACTTCAGTGCAGTACTTTAGTAAATGCACTTAGTTACCTTCCGTCACTGCCTTTCAGAAATACAATTATTTATCCAGACAGACGGCAACTTTTAATTCTCAGTGGCCCTCCTCCAGCTGCATAAGCAGCAAGTGGCAGGCGGTGTTACATACAATAAACTGGGCAATCAAGCATGGCAGTAGTCTGCCTCATCAACTGATTGCTTCACCGAAGCCACACCTGTGTCTGGTGACCTTTTTCTCTGAATAAATAGCGGCCATACTAGAAAAGCATGACTTTCGAAGTTTTCAGACATTACTTGGATAAGACATCTGAAAGCTGCGGATTGCAGCTTTCAGATGTCCTGTGCAACTAGAACTGTTGTCTGCCTCTGGTGACCACTATTGTATTTTTTTTTCTTCCCAATCTTGGGTGGATATATAAACTCTGGCATGATATTGTGTCGGAGAAAACAATTCTTCAGCATTTATTTCAGTGCCTGACACAAGTTGCAAGTGATGAACTCAACTGCAGCAATATATTGTACAAGTTCAAGCAAGTAAAAAAATACAGGGGTGTGACATTATACGACACCAACCTTTCTCCAGTTTAATAGTAATAAAAAAAAGGCAAAAAAAGAGCAGCTAAACCTAGTTTAGATATTGACATGACACCCCCCCCCCTCATTTATAGCCCCTATGGCAATGGTCTACACGGTCAGTGGATCCTCTCATGTTCCCTCTCTCATCACGGTTCGTTATGATGACAACAATGCTTTGCCGGCTGGATGGGATGTGACATGTGGAACTACGTCATCGGGACACCGAGAGAGAAGCGCGGCGTGTGGATCAGACATGTTCGCGTGTGCGCGTCTGTGTGAGTTGGCAAAAATGACTCCCTGGCATGCCTGCCATGCCCTACTGGCAGCCGGCTGTCACTCAGGAAGACGGGGGGAAGTATAAAAGAGCAGCAGAGGAAAAACCAGAGGAAGTCGTGGCGGTGTGAGGACACAAACCTTAAGGCTGTCTTTGCTTTTCATTCTATAACCCCCCCCCCCCCATGACAACAAAAACATGGCTGCTCCAAACAATGAGCGTGGCGAGCTTGCTGAGAGGTTCTTTATCGGGGGAAATAAGAAGACATAATGCTATAGACAGAAAGGCAGCGGAGTGGGATTTGAGTGTAATATAGAGGGATGAAACACCTTTTTATCACAGGAGGTGGTTAAAACAATGCATACAAAACAGCGTATTAAAGTAACACCACGGCATTTCTAAAGGCACTCTTCCAAATCTACTGTGAGCTTTAATATAAGGAATACACGATTCAAGGAGCGTTGCTGTCTGTCACGGAGCAACAGGAATTCCTCTTTGATGTGGCTCACACATCGCACACAATAAATAACAACAAAAATCGACGACATGTTTAAAAAGGCACAATGTGTCTGGTGGGCCCAAGGACTACGGCCCTGCCCAGAGCTGAGCCTGAAGGGGAAACACCGGGGGCATTCTGACAGGATGCGGAAGCAGGGTAGGCTAAGCTAACTTCTAGCCCATGCAGATCGGCAGTCCTGACGGTCATCCTGGCTGGCGTTCGCGTTCCTGGACAGTGATATTTTGCTGCTTAGTTTGGATATATGTGTTCTAGTTTGGATATATGTTTTCTAGTTTGGATATATGCGTGTTCTAGTTTGGATATATGTGTTCTAGTTTGGATATATGTGTGTTCTAGTTTGGATATATGTGTGTTCTAGTTTGGATATATGTGTTTAGTTTGGATATATGTGTTCTAGTTTGGATATATGTGTGTGTTCTAGTTTGGATATATGTGTTCTTGTAGTTTTTGGATATCTGTTTTTGTCTTTGTGTTGCACTGCTGTGGTGGGCTGGGGGAAATGATATTTCGTTTCATTTCATGTACGCAAGTACATGAAGTGAAAAGACAAAGTGTTCCTGATTCTTGCATAACATACTATATACCATGGCATTTTATGCACACGTAAAATTGGTTTGTTTGCAGAGGATTAGGTTCATCCGAGCTCTCTTTTTGAAATATTCATCGCTTCACCAATTATTGATAGGTTGAACTGTCTTGAGGGAAATAACGCTTGATTGTAGAAAGGGAAACGTCACCCTCTAACTGATAGCGGGTTAATGTAATTTTCATCTTTTTGGTCAGAGCTGGCTGCCGCAGCAGAGGCAACAACACAGTCGACTTGGCTGAGAGCTGATAAAATAGCTTGAAAAATTCTAATTTTGTCTCACAGAAAAAAAAACAATCAAACAAGCAAATAAAAAAATATATACAGAGTATATCTAATTTATAGCAATGCAGAGCTGCTGCAGTCTACATTCATTATCATAGGATACATGAGTAGTTCTGACCAAACCATCTGGTTATTCAACAAGACATTCCAGTTGGTCTTGAAATCAGTAATTGCATGTGCTCAAATATATAACGTCCCATCCCTACACATATATTTCTTATTTATGATGAATGCATTAAGAGTGAGCACACAGTGGAGGGCCTATATGGGCTCCATAAGAGACAAGGTTTAGTCTCATGTAAAGACGTCTCATACATTATTTGCGGAGGGGATGAAATAAATGATTTACTTGTTTTTCCAACAATAAATGGCACCTTAAACTGGGACGCGTGGCTGATTGGACACGACGGGTATAAGGCCACGAGACGAGGGTGTGTTTTGCTGCTAGACTTGCCGTCACGTTGTGTCAGGGACACGCAAATGAGGGCACAGCGGACCATTAATGAAAACAACGTTTAAAAACACCAGCGTTAAAACCATATATGAAAAAGACTACAAACAAACGTTCATTAAAAGTCCTTTGGGGGGGGAGCTCTGGCATTCTCAGTTGGGGTGTGGAACCAATTTATCTGCCCTGGGTTAATTAGACCAACTCAGGACAGCTGCTCCACACCCCACTCCGCCACACACATCAACGACGATGGAGTTCTGCAAATGACAGTTAAAGCAATAAAAAACACTTTAATGGAGGTTTGTGTGTTTAATTAGGCCACAGAGAACGATAGGCGCAATGACTTACTCTTGCCAACCGAGATTCACACCTGTGTTAAAGCGAGGCGAGTTTTATGCTACCTGCGATCATGGCGGCGCCGCAGTCACATTTAATCGTGTTCACTGTGGTTTCAATAACGCTAAAGGCACATTTATTATGGCTAACGCAATCAGGGGGCCTCCCTTGTCATATTTAAGACCTTTATAACCTTGTTTACATGAGTTATTTGTATAACGCTTCCTCGCCCTAAACTTTGATAGCTCGCCCCCCACGTGGCTACCTGTGCAACCGTTACATAGCACGCCTGTTTAGCGCCAGCTGCCCCGGTGCCAAGCTCCTGGGAACCGATTAGAAACTGCCAGACATCGTCACGATTCAGGAGGACGACTAGGTGACACATACGTCCAAACGTCCAGCAATTTATGCTCATCTAATAGAGCTTACTGTACATACAAATGAGCATTTGCACTCTTAAAGATCCTCAGGTGCCTGTGAATGACTTCCTCTATGCTCTCATGGAGTATTCAAGCCTTGCTGGGAGCAGGTGTCCCATAATGCATGGGTTGATAGATGCACAATTGGGGGTGGAGGGGTGGAAGCGGGGGCTTGCACCAGCTGCTTATACCTGTATATCGAGGTACAGATGACTAGGAAAGATGTACAGTGTGATCATTATAATTCATTTATTATGTACATGCCGCTGACTCAACAAACTTGCAAAACAAAACATCGTATTTTCCTGCAAAATGGATTATGATAGCCAGCTGATACAACACACCTAACCAAAGATTAATTGTGCTTTCCAAAATTTCACCACTTCTTAACATATCTACATTCCAGTCGGCACGCTTAAAGACATTTACTCCGGTTTTTCGGTTGCTGTTTTTTTTGTTTGTTTGTTTGTTTGTTTGGTGTGGGGGGGGTCTTACTTTGCAATGATATTTAATGACATTGTGTAGTTGTAATGTTACAAATTATTGGTCTTCAATGTGATATTTTCATTAATTCTTAGGGCAGACCCTGGTATAGCAATGCAGTATTATCACTGGTAAACATTCAGCAGAGACCTTATGGACAGCTGCTTTAGCAACTGTTCCAGTCCAAATCAATTTCAACCGAGGTGACAATTAGCTTGACTGCCAACCTTATTCCTTTACACTCCATAGCATCCATCCATTTTCTATACACACTTGTCCCGGTCAGGAGTTGCTGGAGCCTATCCCAGCATGCACTGGGTGCAAGGCAGGATCAGTCCCCAGGCAGGGAGCTGGTCCAGCACAGGATGAACACAGACAGGTCAAGTCAATCTTATTTGTATAGCCAAATATCACAAATTACAAATTTGCCTCAGGAGTCTTTACAGCAATACATGGAGAAACCAGACATGCACCCACACACACCTGAAGACAATTTAGTGTCTTCAAGCCAACTAAGCTGCAGCTCTTTGGGCTGTGAGTGAAAACCAGAGTACCTGGTGAACATGTAAACACCACACAGAAAAGACCAGGGCCAAGATTCAGACCCAAACCCTTCTTGCACAAGGCAACAGTGCAAACCACTGAGCCCTGTGCTGCCCAGAGCACATATCCATATCAACATCTACTCTACTTCTGACATGCAAAGCATGCAACATTACAAACATAGCCTAAATTTTATGGACAATCACTGCACAACGGTTGCAAGGAAATTGTGTGTTTGGGGGAAATCTAAACTTCCATAATGAAATGTCTAACCTTCATTATCAACAGTCAGTCAAAATCACAATCATTCGTTCGCACCACTCGTAACGAAATTGTAGTTTGGGCTCTAGATTGGAATGGTAATTAATCAAAATGTGAATGACCTCATTTCAGATATATTCAACAAAGAATAATTTCAGATATCTTGAAATGAAATTAAGATTAGATGTAAATGAGCACCAACTCTGGAATAACATTACGATGAGTTTTAATAGAATTATAGATATCTGGAAACCTTTTTTTAATGAGTTTGACAAGAATAAAAATAAATAAGACGCGTCTGTAATTTAAATTTGCTCAAGGGTATGCGTGTTAATGGCGTTCGCCTCATATATGGCACTGCATGTCAATAACTGCGTGTCAGTAGAATACACAGGTTGCATATAGATTGGTGAGCTAATAACTGGTGGGAGTCATTCTGAGAGATGGGCTGGGTCGTCGAGCACAAAACCCTCGCCTGATGTGTTCATGGCGAGGCGGGCCTAAGCTTACCATACTCCTTTAAATCATGACACACACACACACAAAAGCAGCATTCGTCAAAGTGATAACAATACATTTTGACTAATTTGATTATACTGTGTCTCTCTTACATTGGGGATTTGCTTGTCCGCCAATCCAACCAGCTGTGCAGCTTGCAAGCAGTCTGATGTAACTGTTGAGGTTTTCCATATGACCGAGGCACCAGGTGGGAACAGTGATTTTGAAGGAAGATGATTCCAGCCACTGTTTTTTAACAATGCATTTTTTTTCAGCTGCCTCTTTTGATAAATTGGGGCCACTGTGACCTCATAATGGTGCCTGCTGTTCTAACAAGACACCTTACAACATCTGAAGTCATGACTTTACTCTGACTTCTGGACCATCAATCAACATGCAGCCGCCCCACGGACACACAGGGACTTCTTCAGGGTAGGCATCAATAACATCTGAGCAGCGGTGTGTGTGTGGGGTTGGGGGTGGGGTCTTGTTTTCTGATGTACGGTAGCAGTTTTGCAGATAGGTGTCTCCTGCTAATACAAGACTGATAATTGATAATAACAACAAACAAACAATGCATTACCAAGACAATGCTCATGTCCCACCACTGGGGCTCAGTGGCTAAAGTCAATACTTCTGACAAATGAAATATTTTTAAAAAAATATCAAGGGTGCCCGGGTGGCGTAGCGGTCTATTCCGTTGCCTCCCAACACGGGAATCGCCGGTTTGAATCCCCGTGTTACCTCCGGCTTGGTCAGGCGTCCCTACGGACACAATTGGCCGTGTCTGCAGGTGGGAAGCCGGATTTGGGTATGTGTCCTGGTCGCTGCACTAGCGCCACCTCTGGTCGGTCGGGGGGAGGGGGAACTGGGGGGGAATAGCATGATCCCCCCCCATGCGCTATGTCCCCTGGTGAAACTCCTCACTGTCAGGTGAAAAGAAGCGACTGGCGACTCCACGTGTATCGGAGGAGGCATGCGGTAGTGTGCAGCCCTCCCCGGATCGGCAGAGGGGGTGGAGCAGCGGCCAGGATGGCTCAGAAGAGTGGGGTAATTGTCCGGACACAATTGGGGAGAAAAAGGGGAAAAAAATCAAATCAAGATTGCCCTGAAAAATTAATGCAAATAGCATCTTTGATTAGGAATATTCAGGTTATTTCCAAACCCCTTTATGGCTTATTTTAAAATGTTTGCCAAAATAAATTCCGGGCATAACCACCAGACCAATTAAACAACCGACTGATTTGCATGAACCATGGTGTGAAAGCTGAGGGAGTTTTCCACATCGGTGAGTCACTACAGGACACGATGTCTGGGTTTTTATTAGAAAATGCACCCTCTTCACCACCCTTACAGTCAGTCCTGTTTGGTCCCACTCAAACTTCATCACTGACTCATAACCTTCCTGGCCTTATGATAATAAGGATCAGCTTGTGTTCAGAGAAAATGGAGTTGTGGGACACTTTGGGCACAACTTCAATTGCATTAATCTAGCTGGCGTGACCCCGAAAGGGTAAAAGGGAGGGATTTTGGCCTGACTGCAGATGGTATTGTTGCAACAAAAAAAAAAAAATCTGTTTGACTGATCGCATGGTTGTGTTTGAAGTTCATCTCCATCCTTCTGTTCTGAGTTGGGTTTTATCAGTTTCAGTGGCAGACTCTCCAAAAGCACAAATAAAACAGTAAATTATCTTAAACTTATCTCCATCAGTCCTCTTCAGCAGGTGTCACTGGATGTGGATAAGGCTGGAAAAGGGTTTTAATGGAGATGTGTTTTGTGATCCCTCCTGTCTTCATGCTATTCAACACCTGCTGGATCCACTGACACACAAGATCTCTTAAAACAGTTGTTCCTTATTATGTCTTACCTATGGTCTATAACGTATAGATGATTTTTTTTAATAGGAAGGGAATGTTAAGTTAAATTATTTCACATAGAACCGGTGTTACCAGAAAACATGGTAAATAAAAGGGAGTATACAGTATACTGCACAGAGAGAGCACATGGCCCTAAAATCCACCATTAGACCTTAATCAGAAATTCATTTTAATTGAATTTTTAACATGTTTTTTTTTTCATCGACTGAAAATGGGTCCACATCTGTGTGATGATTGTAGGAAAAAAGAACAGGAAGGATTGGTTTTATTCTATCATCGAGGTGTAAATATGGAGGAATGACCATGATAGAGCCACCTAAGCATCATTTTGGGCTCTAAAAACAGCCCGTTTTCTCCCCCTCAGCACACTCTCATTAATGGAGCTCATTCACACACACACACACACACACACACACAAAAAATCTAATTTTTACAATGAGAGTCAAAAACTCCTTAATACTTCATATGCACATTAACCAATGCAAATGAAGTGGTGTAATGATCTCTGGTGCTAATTAAGGCCACTTCCTATGTAAAAACCTGGCCTGGATACTAGAAGAAAGTGGGAAAGATGGAGTGGGTAGATATACATATACATCTTCTTACACACACACACATATAGAGAGAGAGAGAGAGAGAGAGAGAGAGAGAGAGAGAGAGAGAGAGAGAGAGAGAGAGAGAGACTTCCCATCACAGACATTTTGTTCATTTTCACAAACATTTAGTTTATTCAGGCTGATTAAGGTACAGGTCCCCCTTGCTTCATATTCGCTCTCAGATTTGATCAAACCTACATTCACCTGTAAATCCCTACTGGCCACCTCACTGTGGGAGATGTTGCAGTCTTAGTTTGCACATAGATCACAACATCTCACACAGTAATTTCTGATCTCACCCTCAGTTAGAGCTATTAGCCCTAATCGGTTGATAGCCCTGAGTCCCTGTAGGATCGGGTCAGATAGCAGATCCTTTAATGCAAAGATGCAAAGCAATATTGCCCTGTTGTGGCTGTTGCGGTCTCTTAGGAGCATGTGTTATTTGAAGCTTAACCCTTTGCTACGCTGCTACTTCTGTCAGGCTGGCTGTTATTGCAACATTTACAGCTTCCTTTCTCAATTTTAACACTATATTGCTTGAATTTGTTCAGCCTATCACTTCAGTATATCCCATACCAACGTGCAATGAAGGTCTAAATGTTGTCTTTTCTTTGTCTGGGAAGGGTTTAGGCCTGTAGTGAATGCAGTGATTTTGCCGTTCCCCCTCTGTCAAACATCGTTAAGTAGCACTCGTAAAACTCAACTCTGCGCAGAACAAGATGGCGGAGATTCTACAATAAATGTCCGGATAAATCCATGAACCGCACTCGGGCCAGCTTCCTTCCAATGAAAGCCATTAACGGCTGCTCAGAAAGTCACTACAAGGCACAAGATGATGTCCGGGGTCAATTTGCATAAAACTGAAGTTAACGCGTAGCTATGCTCATCGTGTAAGAAATGTGCTACATGACAATGAGCAGATGGTTTCCCAAACAGTTGGATTGATTAATTCATATTTGGCTATTTTATATGTACTGTGTGTTCGCAGGATTAATGGAGGTTTGTTGCGTCAGTGTTGTCTAATTGGCAGACATCAGACATGGGCTGTTTGTGACAGGTTCTCTCCCTCTCCTCCAGTCAACTTCTAGATCACTGGACACCGTCCCAGTTTAGTGCAGGCCTGTGGCAAGGGTAATGGTGACCGAGAGACCACGGGTTCAGATTAGTCTTCCATCTCTCTCTCTCTCTCTCTCTCTCTCTCTCTCTCTCTCTCTCTCTCTCTCTCTCTATTGTTCTCTCTGGAGGAGGAAAGGGCTAGGTTTTCTTTTCACCCCAACTAGCGAGAGGCTAAAAAATACTTCGGGAACAGCAGCAAATAAAAGCAAAATGCATTTAAAGGCCAATGTTTGACATTTCTACAGATATTCTGAATAGACTGCTGCCTTTCTCGCTGGGTGTTCTGTAGTGCTAAGATCACAAAGGCTGTTTGAAAACTTGCTAAATTTAGGTGCCATTGCACTGGCAAGAGCAGCGTGTGCTCTGAGCAACACGCGTTTTCTTTCCTCCCCGTCTCAAATTAGCTGTGCTGTTTCCTCTGTGACTCAATGGGCAAAGCAATATATAATACCACGCAAAGTCCACCCAAGCTGTGGTTCGTGCAGGTACGGTGGCTTAGCGGTTAGCGCTGTTGCATAACAGGAAGAGGCGACTGGGTTCGAACCTGGCCCTTCTGTGTGGAGTTCGCGTTTATTCCCTATGTTTGCGTGGGATCCCCCCCTGCAGTCAGAAGGTGTGCATGCTGGGTGAGCTTGAAATTGTAAACTGCACATAGTTATATGTGTGTGTGTGTGTGTGTGTGTGTGGGTGGGTGCTGCATTGGACTGTCACCCTGTCCGAGGAGTCTCCCTGACTAATGCCCGATGCTTGTTAGGATAGGATTTTGCCCCCTGTGGCTCTGAACTGGATTAAGCAGGTATACACGGTGGGAAGATGGACGTGTAGGTTTTCTTTATTTCACGACAAGTCTGTTTTGTTGTAGCAGCATGAGGGGCTATGCTGTAGCATCTCAAAAACAAAAGTGCAAAGTGATCCTGAATGAAGGCAAACAGGAGAAACACGGAAAGTGTTGCTCAAAAACTCCAGTTTTCCTTCCCATAATGACGAGTTTTACTCCAGTTTGGTGTACAGAGAGTCCAATGCTAGCTGAGGGCAGCCAATTGGCATGTGTGTCATGCTATTTCTCTCTTGCTCTGTTAAAACCTTGGATTTCCTTGTCAGTTTTTGATGAGCCTTACATTGGAAAAGCTCTGAATGTCAAATTTCCTTGTCCCCAAAAGAAATGTGGCCTATGCATTCGCTTTGTCAGTACAACTGAACAAAATTGGCAATTTAACAACATCACAGTAGTTCAGAATTATCTATCAATGACTCAATTCTCGGACTCAACATCCTTTTCTTTTTCTTTTCATGGATAATTACCGGGGTCGGAAATAGTACTTTATAATCAAATTCCCAGTATCGCTATAACACAGCCAAGCCCAGTCATTTGCCAAAATGTAATGCTCATTATGCTTCTGATCTTTATCCTGCTATTGCCCCTTCTTCCCACCCCTATTAAATGACAACATTGCAATCAGGGCTATAGAAATGGCTACTTATAATGTTCAGGGTATTGTATCATATTACAGTAGATTAGATTACATTAGATTACATTAGACTATACTAGATTAGATTAGATTAGATTAGATTAAATTAGATTAGAATTTTGTCACTGGATTGTGGAAATTGGATTGTTGCCGTAGCGAATAATAGGATCAAGCCAGGAAAAAAAAAATGTATTGTAGTTGAAACTGAAGATATGCACGGAGAAAATGAGATGTAAAACATAGCGTACCGACACATACTGCATGTTAGGTGAAGGTGGAAAATATATGAAATAGCAACAAAAGTGCATGAGGGGCAAACCCAGCAGTAAAACCAGACGACAAGTAGGCTGTTATGATGAATGATGTTGTTAAGGACACACAAGGGGACAACATGTGGAGCTTTAGCCAAAGTTCAGTCAGGAAGACTATCTTCTGCATGCATAACCCTGTAGTTATATTCCTGATTTCATCCTGCCATTCTCATCTCTCATCTCTCTCACTCATATTCCCCCTTGCTGTCATCATCTGGGGCTGTCAATTCGGCTACCAGCTGATCCCGTCACTTGTTCTCATCCAATAGCACAGTGACAGACACACCTGCGTGGGTTAGCCTATCATCTTGCTGCTGTCTTTTTTAAATATGCTCCCCTCTCCGCCTCTAGTGCGTTCGTGCTGCTGCTATACGTGCCCCTCCACTTCCCCCTCGCCGCCCAGGCCTTGCAGATTCATCCGCTTCATCTCTTCATCAGCCTTATCAATCTCAGCAGACGTCATCAGCCGCCACCGCCAGTGTCTGGACTCCACGGGGGGATTTATTATACTGCCGCTCCGTGCTGATGCCCCTCGATTAAAAAAAAAAAAAATCTCCCTGTTGAGTCTAAGCGCCAAAGACTTTCTTGACATGTCTTCATGTCCACTAAACCATCTGTTATTATAAACTTTATCTTTACTCCACCCACTATGTCTCTCCTGATTGAAATAAAATGATTGCTAAACTCTGCAAGGAGCCAGGAAAAGAGAGGTGGCCAATGATACAAACTGTTATCAATGTTCTCGGGTCTGCAGATGCCCACATGCAGCGTTGCAGTGATCACCCTACTGTAATAGCCTGAAATGTGTGCGAATTGCTGCAAAAAATTGTCTTGTTCATTGGTAAACTGGTGCTGAAGCCGTGGCCTGGCTGTTTATGGCGAGAGTTCATAAAAATTTCAGGAGGAAAAAGAATGAGGGCACGTGAGATTGGGACGGGTACAATTTTGGATCAATATTTTATCGCCACTAGCTGCCCAGCAATGCACGCGCTACATCCTACCACCAAAATCAGAATATGTTCACCTACCACCTTCAACGCGTGGAAAACACATTGTAGTGCTGAAATCACAAAAACATAACCACAATCTCACAGAAATCTCACACAGTGAGTTCCTCACCAGGAACACATGAAACCTCGCACAATAAATGAAGATGAAGGCAAATAGAGGAATAACAGGCTCTTTCCTGTAATAATAAAACACAGTATTGTGAATCTGTGCATGCAAAAGAAATGATCTCTAACCTCACACGGAGAAATAAAATGGGAATAATTCGCCTCTGTTCGATGAACCCATGTAAATTAGAGGGGTTGTGTTAATTCTTTACAACCTCATCATCATCACCACAATTGTCCTAACACAAATTAGATCTTGTGAAAGACGGAAGGTAAGTCATAAAACAGCTTCGGAGTATGAGTACTATCATGGCTGCCAGACAAATGTATTGCTGCCAAGAAGTCAGAGGGTATTCCATCCAAGAATATCTCTTTTCCAGCTTTCAGAGGCGTGCATCCCTCAGAGATACCATCTGTCTGTCTATCGCTCATATGTCATACGCTTGGGTTAAATCAAGCCATTACACTGTGCAGTGTCTCAGACCTCTCCAATTCCTCTTTATACAAGAGATATCCCTATTGTGCCCCCCCCTTATCAAAGCTGGCATTACAAATACCTCTGAGAGCACTTACCCCAATTAACCACCACCACTCTTTCCAAAATCTGTCACCGCCGTCATTAAGAACCTGGTTATTAATTGGTGCATGGGATCGGCTTGTGACGTACCACAGACGCACACTAATTGGTTTGAACAGCTGCAAATGGCACCGGGCAAAATCCTCCCCAGAATCCCTCTCCATGACCAAATACCGAAATTTGTTTGGTTTAGCAATTCATAAGTGATTCCACTAAGTGGGCCCTTTTGCAACGACAACCTCTTCAAATAACTGTTTCCCATGATTGGCTCATGAGGCGGGTCAAGCTATTTTCCACGAGGGAAGCTGGAATTTTTTCCACTGCTGACACTGACGCTGCATGTAGCATAGACTACAGCAACCGGCTCCTCAATGATTTACTTAGATTTTTTATTTATTTATTTATTTGGGTACACTTTGTCCATTGGTTGCAACATCTCCATTTCACTCTTACTTACAAAAAAGGGAGGCAGAACATGGACCATTGCCAATTAACTACCAGTGATTAGATGATTAATAATATTTTTTGCTTCATTTTCTATTTTTGCAAAGCATGGGTTTATTTTAGCTGTCATATTGTTGCAGCCAACGGATTTTTACCACGCCGGTTTCATCAGCCTACCCAGGGACGTATCTGTTGCACAAAAATCGAACACAAAATATCCATCGTACAAGATTTCAAAATACCTAAATTAATTTTTTTTTCTTTTCAGAAAAGTTAGTGGAAACGAGGCTGTTGTTGGATGGCACTAAATGTGACTTTGGACCCACAATGCCAGACAGCCCTTGACAGATTTAAGACAGACGCAGTGCATTGGCTCCTGCAATTTTAGATCAGGTGACCTATTTGGGCAGCTTGGAGAGAAAGTACATGCAAAGTATCTGCAGAGCTGCATAGTTCCCTGACTTTGCAATTAGAAACTTTCCCGTATCAAACTTACGCTGTCAGTGGTGTCAAGGGGTTGAGGTGGGGAGTGGTGTGCGTGTGTGCGTGCGTGCGTGCGCGCGCACCCATGGGTGCGTTCGTGCGTGTGCGTGCGCGCGTGTGGGGTGAGGGGTGCGTGCGTGTGTATGTTTGTGGGGGGTGAGGGGTGTTAGAAGGACATAGTTGTGGTCCTATTTCTTATCGATTCGTTCTCGGTCAATCCCCCAATACAGTAATCCGTGCTATGTAAATTTTGACTACATTCATATTGATTGTGGAAGGCTGTGCCTTGCCGATGGACAAAGGGATTATGAACAGACGCATTTTTTGGTTCCAGTTTTCTATATTTCAACCTCCTGTTTAAAGAGCTTGTCCTTGTGCACAGGTCTACTCCAATAAATTGGAAAATTGATAAATTACGCATGCCTTTCGGTGGTCGCTCTACCCCCCTTTTGTTTGAATTTATGGAGCCTATTAACAAGAATGCATATTTGCAACCCACGGCTTCATTAGCCTCTAAATGCGTTCTCGGTCAGGAGGTTTGGGGATTGCGAATAGCGTGTTATGGATCCTTCTGTTCTGCGCTTGGCTTATTTCAGATCTTCTGCAGACGTGCCATCGACAGGAAAAACGTGTCAAATACTTGTTGGGCCCTAATGTATAATGAAATAAAATGAAAATGAAAAATGGCATGGTTGAATTTCCCCATGACTGATGCACTGCTTGTCCATTCATAAACATATAAATGTATACCTACATCCAATTATATACGAAAGGTTCACCTACCAGAGAGTGCTCTGCCTTCCTCCCTTTCTTTCTCTTATGTTTGATGCAAAGTCCCCTCAGCTTTGGCCGCCCTTTTCACAGGGATGCTCCGGCGTCCTCCGGAGGCAGGTGTAACAACACTGTCGCCTTGTCGTATTCCCATATGTTAATGTCGGCGTAATTAGAAATGCTCGACTTCATCAGTCACTGAGTAGCCCCGTATGATCACGCGCCGGCGGCTCCTTTCTCCGTGTGTGTGTCTCTCCGGCGGCGCCCTCCGCCCGCCGTCCTCCCGCTGCGGCACTCCGCTATGCTAATCCAGAGGAATAAAACGTGCCCGGTGACATGTTGGCTCTAACTTGCGCCTTAAATTACTCCGTGATTAGTCGTCCGGCGCGCGGCTGCTCGTTCATCCGTGCACCTCGGCAAATATGGTCGCTCTCGGCATCCTTATTTCGAGCGAATAAATCCCCCCCCTCCTACTCCTCCTCCCCTCCCAACGTCCACCACCCCCCCCACACACCCACACACCCCCGAGAGGCCAAACGACAACGTGTTTTAGTTTCTGAATTCGCCCGTTTGACGATCGAGGGTGGCGGAGGAAAATGGGGGGCGGGGGGGGGGGGCGACCACGGAGAGCTGGAGGCTACAAGGGACGGACGGGTCTGAGGGAGACCGAGTGAGCGTGGACAGGATTTGTGGTGGACTTTTCGAAAAAACGGCTGATGTGTTACGTTATTATCCCCAACCTCTCTCTCGCTCTCTTTCTCTCGCTCCCTCTGCGCGCGCGCGCGTGTTCCGCGTATCAAGGCTATTATCTTATGTAAACCGTGCACGTTTATTTGCAGCAACAAAAAAAAAGAAGAGGAAACAAAGTCCCTGAGTGAATGCGTTATGCGTGTGCAAATTATCCGTGTATGCAAACGCACATGTGCCCGCTGTGTTCAGCACACTGTTTGTCTTACAAAGTGAGCCGTGCAAATGGATAACATCAGCACACAGGCAGGCGCCTGTCGAACATCACCCTGCATGTAAATCTCTAAATCCAGAACGATGTACTAAAGACTCTGCCCTGGATGGTCTGGGTCTGTCCAACTCCACCCCCACCCCCATCCCACACTATCTCCTTTAGCGGACTGATAGATGGATGGTCTCCTATCAGGACTCCTATATAATGAGCACGGTATCTATGCAGTTGGAGATGTTCCGTGTTTTTATCTTCATACCGTTTGTCAGGACGTCTGTAATAGTTCTCTGGGTGGATAGGCCCCCGGGTTCACTGCCTATCTTGGCTGACCGAGTGGGATGGTCTTCCCGGAACGTGGGCCTGACCAGCTGCTCGCATCCTCAGTGCTTGTCAGAATTACAGTTGTTTGGAAACGTTAAGGCAAAGTTTCACCCTGACCATCCCCGTGCTCGTGCAAACCGGCTCGTATTAATTCCGCCACGACGGTGTCTCCCGTTGTCAGATTCGTTCCTCTTGCAGGTTAAGTGTTTGCAATATAGAGCTCTACAGCTGCTCAACGTTGGATTTTAGATGACATCTGTCTTGTCACTTGTCCAATTCCCAACTCACTCCACTGCAGCTGCTGGTGTCCTTGAATCCTTTTGGCCCAATGTCTCTTCCCCCAAGAAACCCCAGAATCAAAGCAAATCCTCCGAGCATTAGCAGAGGAGCCACAGCTCACCGCCAAAAGGCACTGACACACTGAGCACTGGTGCAAAGGCACGGGCGAAAAATACAATATCATAAAGTGAATATATGAAAAGGTTCGGATATGTTCAGTCCGTTACTGAACAACAACAACAGCAAAAAAAACATTGTATTGTAAGGTGAATATGGGGGCACGTACCCAGGGAGAGAAACAAGCAGTTCACCTGTTAAACAACCATCATCTGGGTCAAATTAATGAGTTAGTGTCCCCCTGTGAACCACACACAGACAGAGAGAATCCACAAGTACAAACTGCTGATCTCTGTCGGCGGGTACAGCATCCTCTTTGATCATCACATTACCCTCCTCTTACATCCAGCACATCCACCCTATGCATTTTATTAGTTTTCTAGTAATCCTGATGCAGTGTTGTAGCAGAGATATATGTTTGTGTAAGCTTGTCGACGAGAATGATGCCGCTCGATCATTAACTTTTTGAGATGGGATGCGAGAGCAAATTTCTCTTCTGCCTTCAAATCAAACGGGTGTCCCGAGTTCTGGTAGCAACACCTGATCTTCTCGGGGATGAAATGGGTGAAAAACACGGCTGGGGTCTGGACCTCGCCGATGGGGTCGGACTCGGACCAGCTGCTCACATTCGAGTTGTGAATAAAAGCCCAGCGCTTGTCAGAATTACAGCTGGCTGGAAACGAGCGTCCGTGACGTTAAGGCAAGGCTCGTGAGGACTGGCTCGTATTAATTCTGCCACCGCGGTGCCTCCCATTGCCAGATTCTCTTCTCTTGCTTTTTATCGTTTTCACTGAAGTTCAGGCTTGTGACCCGTTGGAAATTATGAGCTTTCAGGTGTACGGCAGAGCTGTAAATAGAGATCAATGACGCTTCACAACAAATCAGGGTCACAACGGTCATAATTAGAATGCAGAGAATTAATGAGCTCTGCATTTGATTAACACTCAGAGGACTTTGTGATTCAGAATCCCCAGGATATGGTTGTTCTCTAACAATAACAATAATAATTTAAAAAAAGGAATATTCAATATCTAATGTATTTACAGATGCACACCTAATTAAATTATATGAGAATTACAGAAAATAAAATGATAAACTGTAATATAATATGTAAATAAATAAATAAATAATACCCATTGTGGGAGTTAAGTTGACTTTGCAGCCAAACGTCCCTATACTGTGTGAATCATGACAGATACAGCAACAGTTACACACATAACTACAGTGTTAATTGGGCTCACACAAAACAACCAGCGTTCATGAATGAAGCCGTACTGGGGAAATAGTCATACACATGCAATTTTCATAGTGTGTTTTACTATGCACCATGCATTGCAGTCCGCCCTCATCTCCATAACATGCACTTTTGTGCATGTCACCCTGTTTTGCATTCAGGGAACGTGCGACAAACAATCAGTTAACAGCTGAGGATCCTAAGTAATGGTGTGTTCTTTCAAAATGGAGTTGGCTAAATGGCTACGTTAGCTGTATTTGGACGTAGCCGTGGATTTTAGGGGTCTCAAGAGAGCGGCCTTTCGGTTTTACTCAGAAATAAATTAGGGGAAGAAATAGCAAAGCAAGATGGCCTATATAAGCTATTTAATGTTACCTGAGCAGCTCTTGGGTTTTCTGGAAGCGACTAATATCAACAGACTGGTGTGAGCGGCATGACTCTCATGATGTAGCATCATTAGTTTTGCCTGGTTTTTCACAAAAGACCTACTTTGCTTTTGTTTGGCTGGTGGAGATGTTGCTCTCCTAGAGCCCCTATCCAGTTTGTAAGATGTGTCGTGGGTCATCCTGCAATTTAACCTTTGACCTTTAACGTGGCCATTTCACTTTTGATTGTTACATGTACTGCAAGTTGAATGACACGCTGAATTTTGGTTGGTCGTTAATTTTTTTTTCTTTCACAGTATATTAACGTGACTCTAAATGTTTCATTTCACGACACAGATCGCCGAAGGACCGGCACCTCCGGTGAGTGAGCGCTTTGCCCGGCTGGTCTTAAGATGAACGAGCCATCGAATCAACAGACGTTGGATCAAAATGTAACCTACTAATCTCTTGATAAAGGATGCTTCAAACTGCACGATGATGGACCCCTGGTTGGATCTCCAGCAGGGGCTGCTAAACTGACCTACCATACAAAAGCTAGGAAACATCTTCCATAAATGGAAATGACCAACCACAAACACAATAACTCCTCCCCCCCGTCTCTCACACACACTCGCTTAAGCATACAATTAAGACTCCGCTCTTCCTCGAGTGCCTAAGAGGATTTGATCTATTTGCACTCCCTTTGCAGAAATTGTTTGTGTTGGGTCCTTTCTTACTATTTCGTACTGATTTGTAGTGGTTCCTTGGGCAGTTGCAGTGATTATTTAAGCTATTAGCAGTAATTTGGTGTCTGCAGTACTTTGAAGTGGCCCTTCATTGTGACCGTTTACATGATGCTTTGGAGCGATTGTTTGTCTTGATTTTACTGTAGTTCAGCCTTAGATTTTGTGCTATTTGCGGTGATTTATTAGGGCATTATCTGAGTTAATTTATACAGCAAATGTTTGTTGAAGATTGTCCGGCTACTTCCAGTATTGACACATGAGATATATTTCGTGGTCTATGCGACATACTTCCAGTATGCAATGTGGTATATGCGATTCGCTTTCCCTCATGGCAACTTACGCCTCCTCTCTCTGCCTTCCCTTGCTGCTGCTCGCTATGATTTCTGTATTTTCTTCTTTCTTGCTCCCCTTCTCCTCGGTGTCTCAGTGGGAGTGGAAGTGTAATTACACAGTCAGACTGTGTTTACAGACGCAAAGGCGCCTTAATTTATTCCAACAGTTAGCAGTAATTCACCACTTTAATTTATAGCTCATCCACCCATTAGGAAAGGAGAGAGGAGCAGATAGTGAGAGGGGTGAGGGGGGGGGAGAGAGGAGAGAGAGAGAGAGGGGGGGGGGGAGAGAGAGAGAGAGAGAGAGAGAGAGAGAGAGAGAGAGAGAGAGAGAGAGAGAGAGAGAGAGAGAGAGAGGGAGAGAGAGCAGAGCATATGGATATTTTATCATGGAGGACTACAACTTCTGCTATACCTGCAACCATGCAAAGGGCATTGCCATTTGTTTTATTGATCTATATAGGTTGTGTTTTCCCAGTGCATGGCATTCATAGACTTGTAAAAACACAACATTACCTGTTTCTTAATGGAAGGCATAGAAAATATCTGGGGAAAAAAACGGTTGTGCTAGTTCTATTCGAAAACCATACTGAATATTATTGTTGGGAATTACTATCATCCTGTCTGGTGTAAAAAACAAAACAACACACTGTAGGCGGAAAGCAATGATCTAAACGGCACTTAACTTGGACTTGAGTTTGGTGCCTTTGTCAGCAATGCAACATCAACTGCATTAACTGAGATTTCTTCACTATAGTCATTCTGATCATGCACCACTCATAATCAAACCACTGTGTGAGCATTGCAAGTCAAGCTGCAGAAAATAAATCATTCGTGACTACTCCCCTTCTTGAAGAAGGATCTAAGGGGCGTCCAGTTAGCATGGTGGTCTACTCCATTGCCTACCAACACGGGGATCGCCGGTTCGAATCCCCGTGTTACCCACAGCTTGGTCGGGCATCCCTACTGACACAGTTGGCCGTGTCTGTGGGTGGGAAGCCAGATGTGGGTATGTATCCTCTGGTCGGTCGAGGCGCCTGTTCAGGGGGAGGGGGAATAGCGTGGTCCTCCCACATGCTACGTCCCCCTGGTGAAACTCCTCACTGTCAGGTGAAAAGAAGCGGCTGGCGACTCCACATGTATCGGAGGAGGCATGTGGTAGTCTGCAGCCCTACCCGGATCGGCAGAGGGGGTGGAGCAGCGACCAGGACGGCTCGGAAGAATGGGGTAATTAGGCGGATACAATTGGGAAGAAAAATTGGGGGGAAATCCAAAAAAAAAGGATTTAAAACTTTTTTTTGTTGTTTTTTTTGTTTTTGTTTCCATAAACACAGAGTCTTCTCATGCCATCTAAAAACACTTATTCCAACCTTTCAGTAGATCAGCATCATCAAAGCTGTGACGGGCATGGGATCTGACGCTGACTGTGTTCATACCAAGATGCTGAATGCCATTCCTGCACAGCTACATGAGTTTTTAATGGACCGTTCCCTAACAATGTGAGGAAGATGTCGTTCTGACTATGCCACAAAAAGAAAAAAAATCCAAGATACTCAAGAAAGACAGCCTCCAGAACTGTGACAGCTGGTGTGGTAACAGACCCTAACTCATCCCCTGCAAGCAATTGCAGAATTGATTTAAGTGTTGACAGAAAGCTAAGACAGGAACATGCAGGGGAAAAGGAAAGCAAGAGATGGAACAGAGAGAGAAAGAACGGAGCAAATCACCACACTGAGCAGCATCACTGAACTGTATCGGGGAATACTCCAAATATATCGACTTCCAGGAAGTATTTGACAATGTTCCCACTTGTTCAATTTGCCCAAGGATTTCCACGTTGATATGAATTGTGACGGCAGTTTTTATGAAGTAAGGTCTTCACAGTGGAGTCCGGCGTACGAGAGAGTTGCATGCCAGTCCCCGCTGCCTACGAGGTAGTCGTCTACTCGAGCAGAAAACAAACCCAGGCCGTAGTCAAGAGCATAGACACACAGCAACCCAGACTCAACATCAGGAACGGGCTTATGATTTTTACAAATTAGCTACATTTGTCAATGTCAATAGTGAGCCACATGAGATTGCCAAAGGCTTTGCATATCTGGCAGGCCTCAGTGGCAAAGATAAAGGACATCATTACCGAGCTAAAGAAAGAGCACTTGGAAGTTGGTACAGCCAGCAATCGAGACTAGAATCTGTAACTTCGATGTCACGTCAGTGTTGGGGTATGGGCGTTATCAGGGGTGGATTGTGAAGCAGGCTGTGAATGCAATCGATGCATCCCGCAATAAACGCCTCACAGCCGGATGCCCAAGGAGCACTATTGGCATAATTCTAAAGAGCACAACAAACAAGGGTAACATACCCAATATAACAAAGCATAACCAAAGAGGAACAATTCATGAAGACAAGCTATTAGAGTTTGATCCAGGAAATCCGGCACCGATGTATTTGATTCCACGTCTACGTCCTCAGACTGAACGGTGAAATCCATAGCACAAGCTGTGGGGCGTGGACCTGTTCCGAGAGAGACGGAGTACGGTGCGGAAAATAGCCAAGAGGTTGCTCGTAGTTGTTTCCACCTCATGCCTCACAAGGGGGTGAAGGGGCTAAATGATGTGACCAGTGTTTTTGTTTTGTTTGTTTGTTTCCTTTTTGCTCTGAAAGAAGCTGAAAGCAATAGCATTTGTGAGCAATGCTAATGAAATGCAACGTGACTGAAAACCAGTTCTCTGAACTCTCACACAGGCCTCACGACTCAGTAAATTTCATAGCTTAATGGTTTTTCGAAATGCATGTTATTATTTAGAGAAATGTTTCAGGCCTATTGAGTTGCACTAGCACTTATTGGAAATCTCCTCAGCATCTGCATGCGTCACTCAGTGCACACTCAGGCACAGCTGTGTGCACAAACTCCCATCTCTGACCCTGTTGGTGAGCTCAGACCACCTTGTCATCCGTCTTTACGACATTCTGTAATCTTTGTCAAAGGCTTGAGTGGTCTTTGGTGTCCATGGCGGATTTTTTTTTTTTTTTGGAGGGCTTCATGGGGGAGAAATTGCTTTTAAGCGAGGTAAACGGCACATACCAATTTCACATTTCTCACTCAGTCCGAATCATGAGAACCAGTAGGAATTATAAGACCCCGAACATTTTTTTGCAGGTGCCATAAACACTACATTTTGGCAGTGACTGCCACATTAAATGAGCTCTCAAGAACATTAAATGAACATTAAATGAACACATTAAATGAACTTTCAAGAGTCATCTCACACACATTTTTACTCATACTGATACACACATCTCTTTCTAACCCGCTCACTGACTATCTTTCAATTAGTGCATTGGTAGTGGTGACAAGTGAAAGCTGAGTAATCGATGAGTAATGATAATCCAAGTAATCTATAAATAATGAGTAATAATCTATGAGTAATCTGAGCAATCTATCAATGTAGAGAAGCCCCCATGGCTAGTAAAGCAAGTTTATTGAGAAAGGGTTGAAAAGGGCTTAGAGTCAATTTTTTCATTTTAATGTCTTATTTTCCCATCAGAGCAGGAAAGTGTTCAGTGAATATCATATTATACATACTGTGTAGATATATATATATATATGGTAATAGAAATATTCTGCTCCTCATTAGTTGAGCACTTCTATCAACACCATTGACAGTTTCGGGGAAAAACGCTATATATATACGCATACATACTGTGTTTATATATATATATAGTTAAAGTCAAAATTATTAGCCCCCTTTATGAAATTAAACAAAACCCTTATTTTCCATGGAAATGACCATAACCAAAAGTGTTTACAGTTTAATTGCGTCCAAAAGAACAAAGACAAAATCTCCACTAAGCTTGATTAAGATAGACTGCTCAAAAAAATAAAGGGAACACATAAGCAATGCAATGTAGCCCCAAGTCAATCACACTTTTGAGATATCAACCTGTCCAGTTAGGAAGCAACACTGATTTGTGAATCAATTTCACCTGTTGGTAAATTGTCTAATTTCCACCAGGTGGAAATTAGACAATTTGCAAGACAACCCCCATAAAAGGAATGGATTTGCAGGTGGTGGCCACAGACCATTTGCCTGTCCTCATCTTTTCTGGCCGATCTTTGGTTAGTTTTTCATTTTGCTAGTGCCCTCACCACTAGAGGTGGCATGAGGCGGTATCTGCAACCTACAGAAGTTGCTCAGGTAGTGCAGCTCATCCAGGATGGCACATCAATGCGTGCTGTGGCAAGAAGATTTGATGTGTCTCCCAGCACAGTGTCCAGAGCATGGAGGAGGTACCAGGAGACAGGCCAGTACACCAGGAGACGTGGAGGGGGCCGCAGGAGGACAACAACCCCGCAGCAGGACCGCTATCTGGTCCTTTGTGCAAGGAGGAACAGGAGGAGCACTGCCGGAGCCCTACAAAACGACCTTCAACAGGCCACTAATGTGCAGGTTTCTGCTCAAACAGTGAGAAACAGAATGCATGAGGATGGTATGAGGGCCCGACGTCCACAATTGGGGCCTGTGCTCACAGCCCAACACCGTGCAGCCCGATTGACCTTTGCCAGAGAACATCTTGGTTGGCAGATTCGCCATTGGCGCCCTGTGCTCTTCACAGATGAGAGCAGGTTCACACTGAACACATGTGACAGACGTGAGAGAGTCCGGAGACGCTGTGGAGAACGTTCTGCTGCCTGCAACATCCTCCAGCATGACCGGTTTGGCGGTGGGTCAGTGATGGTCTGGGGAGGCATATCCTTGGAGGGCCGCACAGACCTCTACGTGCTAGCCAGAGGTACCATGACTGCCATTAGGTACCGGGATGAGATCCTCAGACCCATTGTCAGACCATATGCTGGTGCAGTGGGCCCTGGGTTCCTGCTCATGCATGACAATGCTCGTCCTCATGTGGCCAGAGTGTGTCAGCAGTTCCTGTATGTTGAGGGCATTGATGCTATGGACTGGCCTGCACGTTCCCCAGACCTGAATCCAATCGAGCACCTCTGGGACATCATGTCTCGTACCATCCGCCAACGCGATGTTGCACCACAGACTGTCCAGGAGTTGACCGATGCCCTGATCCAGGTCTGGGAGGAGATCCCTCAGGAGACCATCCATCGTCTCATCAGGAGCATGCCCAGACGTTGTAGGGAGTGCATACAGGCACGTGGAGGCCACACACACTACTGAGCCTCATTTTGAATCGTCTTGAAGAATTTCCACAGAAGTTGGATCAGCCTATGTTCTCATTTTCCACTTTGATTTTGAGTATGATTCTGAATCCAGACCTTAATGGGCTAATGATTTTGATTTCCATTGATCATTCTTAGGTTATTTTGCTCTAAACACATTCCTCTGTCTAATAAATAAAGATTTTCAGCTGAAATATTTCATTCATCGAGGTCTATATTGTGTTTTTAGGTGTTCCCTTTATTTTTTTGAGCAGTATATTTTACTGATGCGCTGAATTTAAACAAGAAAACACAAAAATGACAAGGCCAAAATTATTAGCCCTCTGACAATTAATAGTCAGAAGTGTAACCTTTCTGACTCACAACTGACAACAATCTCTTATGGTAGTTCCTAACTAGGTTGGCACATGTCTCTTGAGGGATCTTAGCCCATTCTTCCATGGCAAATTGTTCCAGCTCACCCAAATTGTGTGGTTTTCCAGCATGGACATTAACCTTGAGCTCCTGCCACAGATTCTCAATAGGATTGAGATCTGGGCTCTGAGAGGGCCACTCCAGGACCTTGATTTTTGTGTCCTTCAAAAGGTTTTGGACCAATTTGGATGTATGCTTCGGGTCATTGTCTTGCTGGAAGACCCAGCAGCGACCTAAAGCTAGACTGGCAGCAGATTTCTTTACGTTATCCTTCAAAATGTCAACATAATCTGCTTTCTTCATGATCCCATGTACCCGAACAAGGTTCCCTGTGCCTGAAGCAGCAAAACAGCCCCACAGCATTATGCTCCCACCACCATGTTTAACTGGGGCAACTGTGTTTTTAGGGTTGAAGGCCTCTCCCTTCCTTCGCCAAACAAAAGCAACATCCATGTGCCCAAACAGCTCAGGTTTAGTCTCATCAGACCAAAGCACAGACTTCCAAAACTCATGCCCATGTTTCAGATGTTCACGGGCAAACTTCAGTCTGGCTCTGATGTGCCGCTGTGTGAGCAATGGAGTTTTTCTTGGACGATGACCTTGAAGCCCACCACGATGAAGAGCCCTCACAACAGTCTTCCTTGAAACATCAAGTCCAGAAGAGGCCAGTTCAGCAACAATCGTCTTGGCAGAGATCCGGGAATTGTTGTTGACATCTCTGACTATTTTCCTCTCCAAAGTTTTTGAAATCTTGCACTTTGGACCACGCCCAGGTTTGTTTCTAACACAATTTGTGTCCTTGTGCTTTGCAATGATGCAACGCAAAGCTGTTCTAGACACTGTGAAATGCTTGGAAATGGCAGTATAGCCTACCCCCTTAAGATGAGCATCCACGATGTTCTTTCTGAGTTCCAGACTGATTTCTTTACTTTTTGGCATGATGAAATTACTTCTTACCAGAGGTGTAAAAACCAGGTCCATAAAGTAAATGTCCAAACCGTGTATTTGCTCCAACCATGTTACTAACCAGCTGATTTAATTAAGTAGTTTTCCCTACCTAGTTGAGGAGTGGTGTTGACTTGAATCTGCTGGTGTAGTGCATGAGTGGAGCAAATACATGGTTTGGACTTTTACTTTCCGGACCTGATTTTTACACCTCCGCTTCTTACCAAGAATTTAAGAGTATTTCCTCTCAATCAAGTGTTCAAGTGCCACTAGCCCTGTTCATTGGAGTCCCTTAAGTAAAGTTCAATGCTGATTGATTGCTCAGGTGTGGTTTGAAAGCTGATTGATTGCTCAGGTGTGGTTTGAAAGCAAAAAAAAAATCACATGGGGGCTAATAATTTTGACCACCTCAATTTTCACTACATTTGGTATAAAGCAAAGCTGGAGATTTATTTTACATTCCAAAATGTACCAAATAGGGGCCTTAACATTAGTGAATGTTTTACTATGTAAAGTTTTATGAATGATGCAAACATTGCGCAGAAATTTAGGGAAATGTTCCATAGTTCCTTGGGGGCTAATAATTTTGCCCTTATATACACACACACACACACATCTATACATACATACATACATGCACGCATACATACTGTGTGTGTGTGTGTGTGTGTGTGTGTGTGTGTGTGTGTGTGTGTATATAGATAGATAGATAGATAGATATAAATATATATATATACACACACACACACACACATCTATACATACATACATACATACATGCATACATACAAGGACAATCTGATCTACAGTGTCTTGTTTCTCCTGCTTTGCTAAATACTGCTGGGATCCAGAAGAGGGGATGCTGTCGTGCTGCATCCTGTATTCCATAATTAAGGTTTGAATGGGGGCTGTTGAAAGTCAGTACTCATTTTCTACTGCCATATTTATAAGTGACATTATTCTGTTGGGACTTGAATCTTAACCAGAGTGTTTGCCCGATATACACACAGCAGCACAAATAGTCCAGTCCATATCATAATTACTTGTTAATCTGATGATTAAAATATGGAGCAAATCTGGCAGGATTTCCGACTAGAGACCGTCCACAGCAGGTCAAGCGGGGTGCTGTAGACAGGAGGCGAGGACAGGAAATCACACCCAGGGTGGAAATATTTTGACAGGGAAATGCTCTCATTATAATGGTAGTCTGTCCTGGCACTGAGTTTTCCCAGTGCGGAAATACGCTCCAGCGCCATCTAAAGACACACTGAATTACTAATCAAGCATTCCTTCATGATGAGTCCCAGTCATTTTCCACACCAATGGCTCAACATACTATATGTCAGAGCATATACAAGACAGAGATGTTGGAATTTAAAAAAAAAAAAAAAAAAAAGGGTGACAGAATTGAAAGGGAGATTGTGCTGGGAGGAAATCATCACATCTGATAAGACTTGCAGGACCTCAAACAGAGGACTTTTAGGCATAGCGTGGCACATATTAGCAGGTGTCAAGGCCACTGTGACTACACAATAACAATAAAGCCAATTAGACAGCAGGAAAACAGGGCACCTAGGAAGGCCCAGCAAAATTAACATGAGACCGGAGGCCTCTACACTGCAGTTGATGTACATTTATTAATCCTCTGATCAAGTGCAAAAATAAACAAGCGCTTAAGTAGCGCGTTGAGCCCAAATGGGCTACACATAGGAGCATGCAGCTAGCACTACGGCGTTTCAGGCTGTTCAGTGCTACCTCCGGCAGCACTGAACGGCATGTGGAGCAGGTTTTTAGACAAAGGGAAAGGGGGATGTTATGAGAACACCTGAGAACATCATGATAGTGTAAATGATGTGTGAAATATTCAAAGAAGCCTAAGTGCACTATAGGAGATATAGAAATTAAGGGAATAAATTTTAGGAAGAACCAACAGGGCAAGCTGTGCCCAGGTTAAAGATCCATCGGGCTTCTGTTCTTAAGTGCAACTGGTTGGGGAGCTGTTTTTACACATGTATTTTATGGCCCTAAAATTCAAATCCGTAGCAACCATTTACATTCACACAGTGAAAAATAAATGCAAATGTAAAAGTAAATGTCAATGGACGATATCCTTTATCCATAGACCCTCAGTTTGGATGAAGTAAAAAAAAAAAAAAAGCCTTTTGGACGCCAAGTATTCTCCCCAAACAACGCCACAGAGCAGCATCATCTCATGCCTCATCACCAGCCGAGTGCCACAAAGCCCCAAAATAAAGACTAGCGCTCTCATACATACAAACAAGCTGACCCAGGCACATCACTCATGTGGATAGAGAGATTGAAAGTGAGAATGATGCGTAGCTGGAGCTGTCAACTGGTGAAGAGGCAGTCAGGAAGAAAAGACAAAACAAAAGACAGACAAGAGTCTCCAGAGAGACCAGGGTAGGGTCAATGGAAACAGAAGATATAGCACAGACAGAGGCATCATACCCCCATCATCAAATTCCCTCTTTCAGGTTGGAGCTTGCCCTCTCAAACGCTCACAGCAACCATGCAGACAAACGTATAGTGTGTGTGTGTGTGTGTGTGTGTGTGTGTGTGTGTGTGTGTGTGTGTGTGTGTGTGTGTGTGTGTGTGTGTGTGTGTGTGTGTGTGTGTGTGTGTGTGTGTGTGTGTGTGTGTGTGTCTGCATAATGGCACAGCCTAGAATTTAGTGCTAGCTATAAAGGCAGGCTAACTTAATCTTGCATTGAATCTTGAGTCTGAGACTCTCCAGGGACGAGGTATTAAGAAAGCGTAGCAACTTATAGGTAACTGCCAGTCAAACAATAATGAAAGTGAGTAGCTTTTTACTTAAAGTTATGGTGAGTAAGGATTCTTTTTTTGTTTGAATTTGGCTCCAAAAACACATCTTAATTTGGACTCACTGACTCACAGTCTGCCCTGTGTGAGTTTCCTGGACCAGTGTTGCAGCAGTGCAGAGAACTTCCATTTTAAAGTTTCACAGTGAGCAAACCAATCAGAGGAGCTCGAAGGCAAAGCTGGCTCTCAACCAACTTTGTGCACACAATTCTCTGAATAGCTATAGTGATTAGATTCTTACGGTTAACATTTGGTGCACAGGAGAACTGGCTGGCAACACGACGAGGGAGGGAGATGGTCTCCATCTGATGTGCTTCATCATCGGAACTCGCGGAAAGTTGAATCAGTTCATCTGGACACAACGTTTATTGGAAGGAACGTTTCATCACTCATCTAAGTGACTTCTTCAGTCTCAGCTGACTGCAGGTCGTGAAGGGACTGCAGAAGCCATTTAGATGAGTGATGAAAAGTTTTTCCCGATAAACGTTGTGTCCAGATGAACTGATTCAATTTCCTGTGATTTCCTTACCTGGATTATTGAGCATGCATAAAGACTTCCACTCTCGGACCTAACAAACTCCGCATCTGCACTAGATGCATGCCGGACAGACTTGCCACCCATGAGCTTTAAGCACTTGTTTCATACCTGGTTTGAGCACCCGTCTATCTTCCGAGAAAAAGCAACAGCACCTGTTTCGTCTGCTTTTAACAAGCATGGTCAACCCCCAGAAAGAGAGGAGAGGAAAGACTTTATTTGTCTTTCAGCTACACGCTAGAACACACACACACACGCACACGCACACGCACACGCACGCACGCACGCAGGGGGTGGTGGCTGAAGAAATGTTCCATCTGCATTTTTCCCATCCTGCTGTCCTTCCTCCAGGGGCAGCCAGGAGCAGTGGGCAGCCTTTTCCTTCTGCACCCGGGGACAAATTTAAGGTGGACATCAATGTCCTGGTCAGGGACAGGACAGGAGAGTGTTCTGCATCTTTCTATTCGGGTTCTTTTTTTTATGTTGGAGGAAACCCATGTGAGCACGGGGAGTACATGCAAACTCCATACAGAAAGGCCCCGAGTCTACAGGTAACCCACCTGAACACAGGGAGAACAATGCAGAGTACACACCGACATGCCTGGGGAGAACATGCAAACTCCCCCAATGCCAACACCACCCCAGGCAGGAATCCAACCCAGGACCTTCTTGCTGTGAGGCAGCAGTGCAAGCAATGCGCCACCGTGTCACAAAGCAGGCCAGTCACCCAAAAACCAGATCCCTGCTCTAGCTAGCCAGCCGTCCAGAGAAACTAACACGCTGTATACCAAACTAATCTACTTTATACCTGCCACGGTTTACGAATCCAACTGAGGTATGTATTCTTAAAGAGGCGAACCAGGGAAACGTACTTATTCAGCCCAGTTTACAATACTCCAGACATCAACCCGCCCGGTGACAGGCCACATGACAGACCTGCTGGATGAGAACACTGCAGTTTCTAGTCTTGCCGAAATGACACTTTGCAACTGAAATGTGCGGCTGAATTCAGAATGGCCTGTTGCTTCAACCGAGCATGTAGTGTGAAATATTCAGCCAGTTCTCTAAAGCGAATACACCAAGCAGAGAAAATTACAGGTTCCAAATGGAATCCCATTAAAATCAGCATCAGTAAAAGCAGTTAATATTTTTCTTATTACGTTGAATTGTTCTTTAGATAAGTTTGTCTCAGATACATTATCAGCCAGAGTCGAGTGCAATGACTTTGCCCAACTTGCCCCGAGGCTATTGGTCTTGTTGGGGACATTTTGCATTAGCATCACAACATTAGAAGTGCCTGTCATACAGAACCAAATAAAACAGCCAGCAACTGAAGTCACAGAAACTAGTCTGACTCATAGTCATAAATGATAGGAATACAATATATGCTTTCATACCAAAAAGAATAAAATAAATCTGTTTTACCATAGTAACTTTGGTTAGATTTTGCAAGCTTGTCAATCGTGATCAGACTTTGCTCAAAATGTCTCGTTACCTTTCTGGGGATAACCAGGTTTTCATTCGTACGATAGCATTTATCAAAACTTTACACACTCACAATGGAGGACATTAATTTACATTTTAACTACTATTAAGATGTGTGTACCTCCGGCTTGGTCGGGCACCCCTACAGACACAATTGGCCATGTCTGTGGGTGGGAAGCCAGATGCTGCAGGTTGCTGCACTAGCGCCTCCTCTGGTTGGTCGGGGTGCCTGTCGGGGATGCGGGGGGGACTGGGGGGACTAGCGTGATCCTCCCACACGCTATGTCCCCCTGGTGAAACTCCTCACTGTCAGGTGAAAAGAAGCGGCTGGTGACTCCACATGTATCGGAGGAGACATGTGGTAGTCTGCAGCCCTCCCCGGATCGGCAGAGGGGGTGGAGCAGCGACCGGGATGGCTCAGAAGAGTGGGGTAATTGGCCAAGTACAATTAGGGAGAAATGGGGGGGTGGTGTTGGAATTAAGAGTAAAAGTACAAATCATGTAGCAAATATCATCACATTAGAGACTGGTATGTTCAATAAAAACACACCTAAGAACGCCACTATAAGTACAGATCAACCTGGAGTCACTGAACTCATCAACCTACTTTGTGACTGGTGTGGTTTCCATCCCATTCCAGATGAACATCAACTTCACTGGGTGCATTTATAGACCTCTTGGAAGACACAGTCTTGTGTGAAATACTGTTCGGTAAGGAAACAGAAACTGAATATTGAACTAAATCAATGTGTTAACAATTTGTATACATAAACATTCAAGATGCTATTGTGGTTTAAAATATTAAATAGATTACATATTCTTTCCTTTTTTTTTATCCAAAATCATGTTCCAGTGTGTGTGTGCGCGCGCGTGTGTGTGTGTGTTTACTCCTGGATCCCCACCTCGTCGTAGTGGAGAAGTCTGCGTGTACTAATGATCCCAAAAGCTATGTTGTCCGGCGCTTGGTTCCTGGTAGGGTCAGTCACCCAAGGTGGAGGTGGTCTCAGGTCAAGGGGGGGAGACAAGGCCCCCCCCTTGACCTGAGCTTGGACCCCAAGCTTGAGTCCGGAGCTTGAGTCCGGAGGTCCTTGAGTCCGGAGATTGGACCCCAAGGTCCGAGCTCTGGACAAGGGGGAGGTTGTCTCAGGGGCCTCGTGTATCTAACGTTACTATGGGCAAATTTGCGTGTACACACCCATGGGATTTTTTAGCCCTGAAGTTTGTCTCAGAGACCAGTGTAGAACCTAGGTTACCCCTGAAT
The DNA here is from genome assembly GCF_029633865.1 of Lampris incognitus. NCBI lineage: Eukaryota > Metazoa > Chordata > Actinopteri > Lampriformes > Lampridae > Lampris > Lampris incognitus. The sequence continues at coordinate 17,182,284 of NC_079218.1, forward strand.
TTAGACACCGATTGGTTAACACTGATGTCTTTGCAGGCCTGGGTGATTGCTCGTTGCAAGAGGTAGACAATAGATGTTAGGAGGAAGGAATTACAAATAACCATCATGCTTCGCCGCCGACTGTCAGACAATGTTGAGGGCTAAACAATTCCATGGGTGTGTACACAGATTTGCCCATAGTAATGATTGATACACCACAACAGCAGTGAAGGTGGATGAAGGCTGCAACAGACGGTGGTCCCCAATCGTCTAGGTTCGCCATGCCATTGGACTCTGGCCGCCCCCTGCCAAGGATTGCGTGGTGGCTGCAAGCGCATCAGCCACTCCACATAAAAAGCTGTCACGCGCAGGCGTCCTCCCGCAAGGATACCCACAAGGACCTAGGAGGAGGACGGTCATACTCGACCCTGAGTGACTGCCGATGATGATGATGATGTGTGTGTGTGTGTGAGAGAGGGAGAGAGATTTGTCAGCAGTGTAACCAATGCCATATCACTGACCATGATTCATGTCAAATACATGAGGAATTTTTATTTTGTAAAGCCCAAGCAACATTACAAAACTAATGCAAGAGATTGTGCATCGATGTCGCTAATTCAGAAGTTGGCGACAACACGGGGTAAAAATAAAGAAATTCAAGGTCGCATCAAGACGGAGTCAGCCATGCTGGTGAATTTTGTACCAGTGGGCAGGCCGTGTTCAGCCCCAATGGACAGCGCTTACTCCCCATCGACAGCAACTGGGGAGGATGACTGTGGGCCAGCATTGATCCGGCGATTCGCTCCGCATGGAGTGATAAGAGTCACAGGGGCACAACACCCCCTTATTTTCATTCACCTCCAAAGAGGTCCAGTTTTGTTGTTGCTGAAGGAACGAGGAGGAGCAAGCGTTTGACTGGTGCGTCAGTACGACTCCTATAAGGTCACAACCATCTCAAGCGTCTGTGTGCAGCAAATGGGCTCATGTCTCAATAAGAACTGGCTCTGCTGGGAAGTGGTTCGCTGCTGTGGATTTCCTGTCAGGCCTTATGTCATCCCCCGTCAGCCGGCGTAGGCGGGCATCCGCCTGAGGCCCAACGACGATACTGTAACCAGCAATAATCTTATTGTGAGTTCCTATCCCTTACCTAAGTGTGTTTTTTTTTGGTGGGGGGGCTCCCTAATCCTATCCCGCCAATTACCTCACTCTCCCGAGCCGTCCCGGTCGCTGTTCCACCCCCTCTGCCGACCCGGGGAGGGCTGCAGATTACCACATGCCTCCTCCAATACATGCGGAGTCACCAGTTTCACCAGGGGGACGTAGCACGTGGGAGGATCATGCTATTCCCCCCCAGTCCCCCCCCCCCGAACAGGCACCCCGACCGACCAGAGGAGGCGCTAGTGCAGCGACCAGGACACAAACCCACATCTGGCTTCCCACCCGCAGACACGGCCAACTGTGTCTGTAGGAACGCCTGACCAAGCCGGAGGTAACGCGGGGATTCGAACCGCCGGTCCCTGTGTCGGTAGGCAACGGAATAGACCGCCATGCCACCCGGATGCCGTAATTGTGTTTTTTGTTTGACTTCAGCTTGGGAGGATGAATTTGAGCCTGTCTAAAATTCAGCAAAAAAAAAAAAACAGATTATAATAATGCAATTTCCAAAGCTTAAACGGTTCATCTTGTAAATCCGATCTGATGGAAGACAGATGGCATTGAAAAAGATGCATGACTTTTTGTAAGACAGGCTTATTTTTAAAACTTAGCCACCGTTCCTCCCAGGCTTAACTTGAGTTAAGACTGCTGTTAGCATCACAAACACTGAGGCAGTTATGAAAAATGTGTAATTGCATTTCTCAAATCCTCGTTCTCTGTCGGAGCGAATACTGTTCTTAACCTGTCTTGGGTGGGCACAAACACAATGCTTGTTTTTGTTTTATTTTGTGCCAAGTGAGCAGCTAGCAACTAAACACGCTGCATATTAAAATATGCAGAGCTACTTTGGGGGGAGCTGCTTGCACGTGTGTGCTTGTGTGAATATCTAAACTATCTACCTGTCAGTAAGAGGACAACAGTACACGATTGTGAGGCAAGACACGAGGGGGAACGCAAAGTAATGAAGCCCATTTCTCCCCTAACCATATATTGTCACCTTGCCCCCTGCCCTTCATACAAATAAACACACACACACACACACAAACCCACGGTGCATCCTGCATTGAATTATACCCGGGGCGTATCTCAGAGTTGATCATTATGCTCCACTGTTCAAGGATAACAATGCAAACAATAGACGCCTAACCAGTTTCTACTAGTCTGAGCACATATGTAGCTCATGAAAGCATCGCCGCTCGCGGGGGGCGCCGACTGCTTCCGGCAGTGCGATAGCCACCGCATGCGTGAGCTTCGGCAAAGGACGGCATTAAGACCAGCAACAAGACCAACGCAAACTTCACAACAGATTCGACTGTGCTGCCTTTGAAAGAGCGGGCCTATATCCGAGGGCCTGGCATGTGCTTTTAAACGCGCTCATGCAAGAGAGGGCTTTGACCCAGATCAGACAGACATAACAACGTGTGGCAGAACGACCCATTGAAGACCCCGTGTCCTCAAAGGCAGGATGACCACTTACTGCCCGGGTCTGATAAGTGGGTGGGAGAGGTTGGGGGGTGGGGGGTCTCCTTTAAAATGAAAACAGTCCTCATATTGAGTGCTTTTAATTTTTGCACCAGTATTAACCGCCATTCTCGGCTGTTCCGAGAACTCGTTTTCGATTTGGCCCACGATATCCAGCTCACACACCGGCCAGCCAGGCTCCTACACCAGTTATAATAAACCCTCACAGCTGTCTTTGGATACGCTGCCCACCGTAAGACCGCAAGCACAGTTTCCATGGTATTTGCAGGCTTACTCATATTAATATTCACTAATAATGCTACTTTCTAGTATTTATTCATTATACATAGGTACTCGTGACCATAATACAAAGGATGCATATGATCAGCTTATATGAAAGATTTTGAAGGGGCCATCACCAGAAGAAAAAGTCTAGATGTGTGACTTCACACGAGTCTAAATGTGTTCTCCCATCACGAGGACACTTATTCCATCTGATATGGAAGTAATATCGCAAGAATGTTCGATTTTTCTTCTTTTTTTTTGTGTGCACACAACTCTTCCATCCTTTCATTGTGAAAAGCTGATTGAAAAAAAAACACACACACATATATATATACATACATACATACATACATACATACATACATACAGGCGGCACGGTGGCGCAGTGGTTAGCATGGTCACCTCACAGCAAGAAAGTCCTGGGTTCGAGCCCCGGGGTAGTCCAACCTTGGGGATCGTCCCAGGTCATCCTCTGTGTGGAGTTTGCATGTTCTCCCCATGTCTGTGTGGGTTTCCTCCGGGTGCTCCGATTTCCTCCCACAGCCCAAACACATACTGGTCAGGTGAATTGGCCGTACTAAAAATCGTCCGTGTGTGTGTGTGTGTGTGTGTGTGTGTACCCTGTGATGGTCTGGCGGTCTGTCCAGGGTGTCTCCCCGCTTGCCGCCCATGATGGTATCCTGATTTTAACCTGCCAGTGTTTGCAATTATTGACGTTGCGATTTAAAGCAAAACAAATCCTGACACGAGTAGCCCCGGTGGATCCTGGGGGCAGATAATATTAGAGATTGACTGCTGCTGGCTTTCAAAACGGGTTTTGTATTACGAACGGGGGGGGGGGGGGGGGGGGACTTTTTCCTATCTGCTAAAAGTCAAAAAATAATTTCATCGAATTTCACACCTCGGCGGAATGATGAACATGAAAACTTGGTTACGTTAAAAAAAAGCATTAAAACACGTAAAGCATGGTTAGGCTTGACAGGACTGTCTAGAAACTACTGTAATTTCTATTGAATTAACACAATGAATGGGCCACACTGACCAAATATATCAACACCACTGAGGTTTCTCAGAGGAAGATGAGTCTTAAACAGAGATATCATTTCATATCTGAAACATTTTGTGCAGGTGTAGGTATTTCTGCTTCACCTCTTGGTAACCATCCCCCCCCCCCCCCCGGTCCCTCCAATTCTTTAGGCATGTGTGAGAGATTACCAGAAGTGAACACGGTCCCCTGCTGTATCCAGAGAGGCTTGGCCAGTTATAAGCTCATTTAGAGGGACTTCCATTTTTAATAAATTGCTCGCAGCCCTGTAGATCAGATAGTGAAAGAGGTGCACTTAACAAAGCCATGCAGACTGATATGAGTCATCATTTATATGAGCCAGAGGATCAAGAAACCACACCAGTGCCACCCCTCCTTACGACTTTTCTCCTTTCATCTCACCCTTCCTTTTCCTCTTTTTCAGCGCCTCCTTTTCACCCTACGCTCTTGTCATTTGACTTTTTCACCCCGTCTAAAAAAAAAGTCTCTTGTGACGGAGGAAGGTCAGCTCTCGGGTTCGGCCATGAAGCTTTGGTGCTCTCTTTCACACGTTAAATATGATGTTCAGCCAATGGGCCTCGTTCATCGGTCGTTCGTACATAACGTACAAATTTGTCTTTACACACCCATGGAGTTTTTTTTAGCTCTCAAGATTGTCTGACAGATAGCAGCAAAGCCTGATGGTTATCTGTAATTCCTTCCCCCTGACATCTACTGTCTACCTCTTGCAACGAGCAACCACCCAGGCTTGCAAAGACATCAGTGTTGGCCAATGTTGTTTGCATATGACGTCATGAACTGCAGATGGAGGGCAGGAAGTGATTTTCTACTTAGGAAGCACTATCACAAACTTTCCAAATGCCTATGTTTGCCGTCATTAACTGAGAAACCATTGTCTGCGGTTGGGAGAACCGGAGTCGGATAATGCGCGTGTGTGCAGTGACCACTTGGTCAAACCAATCACTCTTCATAACATAAGGATCATGTTCAACATATCTTACTTTCTGTTTATACCTTTCTCTCATAATATCGTCTAAACTAGCACAGTTCGGGCCAAACTAGCTCCATCTCGTCCATTCTGCTTTTCACTTCCTGCCCTCCATCTGAATCTCCCGCGTCAACAGAATCACCTGACTGCAAACAAGCACTGGCGTCTTAAGTTCAGGGGTTACCCGAGTTCTGCACTGACCTTTGAGACAAACTTCGGGGCTAAAAAACCTCATGGGTGTGCAAGAACCTGTTTGTATGCATGACCAACTGATGAATGAGGCCCACTGATTTTTTTCACATCAAGATTATTTGTGTGTACTTTGCATCACCTCTTCCATTGAAATCATCAACCATCAAACTGCATCAATCCGAACAGGCTCGTAAGAGGGCTCAGCGAAGAAGTCGCCCTGCAAAATGCAAACATTGAGACGTTTACTGCACATTTCTACAACGCACTTACTTCAAAATAATTAAAGTGCCAGTTTAGGGGTGCCCAAAGGTGGAGCATATGAGGCAAGGTGATGATAATTGGGGTAAAGGGTGTGTGCGAGTAGGTCAGCGTGGCAGTGGCGGAGCAGGAGCAAATGAGGTCGGGGTCATGAGTCTCTCTAATGAACCAGAAATGAAGGGACGAGTGCAAAGAGAATGGGGTTAAAAGAACGGGAGATGGGTGACGGGGATGGCGCCAGAGGGGAGGGTGAGGTTAATGGAAATGCTGGAGTAACGTGAGGTGGGAGAGGGGTTTTAAATGGTATGTGAATTGAAGATGCCTCTTTTTTTTTCCCAGCTACGGAATCAATAAGCTGTTCCTCCGTCTGAGTGCATGTCTGCAGGGATGAGCGTTTACAGAGGCTGTTTGGCGTAGAGGTGAAATACTGTGGGCGAAAAAATACATTTGTTAAAAGTTTGCAATTTGAGTGGACCATGAACGCAGTATCAGAAATCTCATGTCTTGTTCAGTTGTCAGAATATATTACACATTGTGCAAAATATATACGGGGCTCCTCGTTTTGATTGACAAATCGAGGCCAGTTTGAGCTGCTGAGCCCGTCTCTTTATCTCTTTACCAAGAACAAGCTTGCTGGCATTTTCAAGAAAAAAAAAACCAAAACGTAATGATCCCCCAGTTTGGTGCTACAAACATATTTTGTCACTAATTCCTTTCTTCCGCCCACAGTTACTCTTCAGTCGTTTGTCGGCATTGAGCATTTTGGCTCACGTTCGGTAGCATGTTGTGCACCCCAAATGTTCATTGTTGACTTTTGCAAAAAAATGGTGATAGGCTCATTGAAATGCTGAGAGAAGCGACAAAAATTGCACATTGTCTGATATAGATAAGCCTGAAGGGGATACAAACACATTACCAGCTCAAAAGAGGCAAAAATTAACAAACGTAAAACATATTGCAAACAAATAAAAGCGGATTTAATCTGAAATGACATGTAGGAAAATGATCGGACAAACAAAAAACAGACATGGCATGAAGGGCCGATGAATCAAACAAGCCCCAGCGAGGGAAAATAAATCCTTTCTATCAAGTGCCATTAAACCGACCAAGATTCTTCCTCCTGTTTATCAAAGCTGCTTTTCATGAAATGGTCTCAAACCGTCTTTAAAGCAAATTGATCTGCTTTCATGACATCAATCATAGCTGAAAATGGCTCAAATTGCTAAAAATTGGGGTTTAAGCTTCTACCTTACTCGTCCACTTTGAACCACGTTCCTTGTGTCCCCCCCTTATGCAAAGCTCCAGTTTTCTTCAGCATTACAGGGATCGGCAGAGGTCTGTCTTTAGTCATCTGTGTTTCGAAACTAAACATAGATGCAGCCTCCGTATCTGACATGTTCTTCAGCTTGGAAAACGTGTACACACTTTACTGTACGCGTGTGTGTGTGTGTGTGTGTGTGTGTGTGTGTGTCACTAGCTGAGGGCAGCTGGCTTAGTATTTGGGCTTGCTCCAAGTCTGCAGATTGTAATTGATGGAATAGTTTTGAGTTATTGCTTCTTCAATATCCATCTGTGTCATGCTCAATATATTACAATTTCCTATGCAAATCATCCACTCAGGGATAGTTTTGATTAATGGCTCAGTGACACATTATAACCATGTTAGCCATTGGTTCGCCATTGCTCATCGGGCCTTTTGTGCACTTGATGCCCGTGCACCTTACTGACCCCTGGCAGCATGGGATTTACGGTAGAGTATGGAAGATCATGATATGTTCAAAGATCATAAAAGGTATTGACATTACAGACTGCAATATGTCCATGATGTACAACACGTTCCTCGGGCCTAGATATCCACCGTCAATACATTTCTCATTAGCAAGTATATTGATGTATTAAATATTCATTGGACATCAAGCGGCATCATAAAATTAGACATAGAGTATGCGCAGCATGTTTTTCAGTGTGGTTCTTGTGACGGGCCACCACGGCAAGTTAGATTTCCATATTCAGCGTGGAGCTAAATGTGTTTATAACGTGTTAAATGTGTTTAAATGATTCCAGTAGAGTGTGAGGGAACATTCACCACTGTTTACCATCGCCAGAGACGAGGATCACACCCCAACATGGGGTCCTACGCAAAGACGGAAAAGGTGTGGCACCCTAAACAGCGGGACGCAACATAGCATATGGCTTATGGAATTGGGCAACATAGAAAAAATATAAAAGGGTTTGATTGGAGGCTTGGTGGGGGATACCTCCACTGCAGATAACCAATGAGGGTGTACAGGGATTGTCCTTTTGTTGGCTGGGTGCCTCCTTATCATATCATCCAGTTAATGGCGATCTGATACTGCCATCTAATGGCAATTTTGTCCAAAAACTCAATGTGAAAGTGACACAGAGGGCGTCTTTCCTAGATACGAATTAAGCCTTTTCCTGAATTGAATTTTGGATGGAGATTGTCCTAAATAATGCTGGTTTCATCCAGGACAGCCTTACTCTGTGTCCAGCAAACTGGCCCAAGAAGTGATAAACAAAAGTGTTTTATTCTTTTAAAGTTACAATTCCTAAAGGACTGGTTCACTTTTTTGAACCCATCCATCCATCCATTATCCAAACCGCTTATCCTACTCAGGGTCGCGGGATGCTGGAGCTTATCCCAGGAGTCATTGGGCGGCAGGCAGGGAGACACCCTGGACAGGCCGCCAGTCCATCACAGGGCCAACATACACACAAACACATTTACACCTTGGGACAATTTAGTATGGCCGATTCACCTGACCTACATGTGTTTGGACTGTGGGAGGAAACCTATGCAGACACGGGGAGAACACGCAAACTCCACACAGAGGACGACCCTCAAGGTTGGACTACCCCAAGGCTCGAACCCAGGACTTTCTTGCTGTGAGGCAACCACGCTAACCACTGCGCCGCCTTTTTTTGAACCCACACCTCATTAAAACACTGTCGGCCATCATTTAGAGTCGTGTGGATGAAAACCTCACAGATTTTGTTGTTGAGGAACTCAAACTTTGATGAATCTCTGTTTCAACACAATCCAATGGGGCAATTGTTGAAGCCTTCAAAACCCATGACTCATCTCCTTTAAAAAAAAAAAGGGAGGTACAACTGCCCAGCGTTTAACAGGGAAAGCAACGTTGAGTCAGTGAGATTCGCCCTAACCACATAATCTGTATAAAATCACCAAAAAGAGCAAAGACAAATCAGCATGCATCAAAAGTATGAAATGCAACTCTGTGTATTTAAAAGTAAGATTTATTTTGCACCAGATTTCATTAAGCATTCTTGGCATCACAGATGTAATTCCAAGTTATGACATAGTGCATCTCAATATGATGCCGAGAAATCATACTGTACACAAATATATTACAAAAAATTTTTTTTAAAAAGACATCACATTTATCTATCCGACAACAAAATCAGAATTTCGACACCGATAAGAGCAGTTCCAACAATAAAAGTAATAATCAAACACATACAACTTATCTTTAAAAAAGGGGGGATAAACAACATAAACCGTTTCGATACAGGAACCTGCAGTGACACAATAGCGATGTGTAGAAACACCGGCACATCCAATCTCCCAGCGACACGCATGCTTCTCACACACCCACACACATATAGTGCTGATACACACACTGACAAGAGCCAACTGATCACAAACCCAACTACCAAAAGCCTTACAAAATACATTAAACCCAATAAATGTAATAAATACCGGAGGAAAATACTGCCTTTAAAAGCTGAAATGTGTTTTAACTGATCAACTATCTGTCAAACGCCCCACGTAAAAACAAAAGACCAGACAAAATCATCAGCTGATCCGTACGAATAACAGTCGGTGATTAAAAACATTAATCTAAATACACTACAGTCGTTTCCTCTTAGAATGATGATGGGTATGTACATGAACAGCAACTCCGGAAGAGACTGACTTCTTGAAGATAACGCAAAGAGCCGATTTAAAAGAGCATCCATTTCATAAAGCATCATTACATTTAACGATCGGTTCAAGAGAGAATAAGTGTCCTTCACACTCGGATGCAAACAGAATCAAAATCTGGGACGATCTCGGCTCCACAGGTGGCCCTTCAGGCGGGTTCTGGATTTGGCCATCAATGTTGACGCTCACAGTAGAAACGATGCATAATTTACGGGTGCTTTAAGCAAAAAACCCGGGTTGCCGACTTTATCAGAAGTCCATCGTTGCAACTTGATTTCATTTTTTTTTTTATATATATAAATCAGAGTGACCGATAATTATGCCTTTTTTTCGGCCTAGTGGGCCAACAGAAAACTGAAATACTCTGTTAGGAGTTCACATACCTGCAAGAAATATGCGCGCTGCGAAAAGCTCCGACTGAACTCAGGTACACTTGTGTCATTTTGGATGACACCTCCCCACAAGCTGAAGGTGCAAAAGTGTGTTCAGACTTCTGTTATTCTGTCTTTAATGCAGACTTGAAACTAAGCACAGCCAAAACAGACACAGTGATCCTCATAAGTTACAGCATGTATGACAGTCTGTTTGACTGTCTATATTTATCACTGAGCCTTTGGGTTTTTTTGTTTGTTTTGTTTTTTTTTGTTTGTTTTGTTTTTTGCCATCTTCTCAAATACTGTATGAACAATCACAAAAAGTTGAATCAGTTCATCTGGACACAACTTTTATTGAGAGAAACGTTTCATCACTCATCTAAGTGACCTCGTCAGTCTCAACTGACTGCAGGTATCCCCACTCTTATAAACAACACAGTGGCATAATGACTGAAAACGATTGGTTTCATATGCAAATTGCCATGAGGCTTAACTAGAATTACAAAGGCCATGTGTACCCTTCACAGAGATTTTGGGAATGGTTGCAATCACAGCATTGTAAGATGGTGACAGATGGACTCTTAGGCCCCCTCCTCGGTTCAGGGATGATCATTCCCTTTTCACATAGATGGTCTCTTTGACTCGCCATACCCCGTTTCCCCAAAACAGATATTGGTCTACCCCAAGAATCGGGTCCCCCAGCACAAACGGAGCAATACGTGTACTCTGTCAAGTGCCAGGAGGATTGCTGTGACTTTTACTTTAGCACTTTTACTTTAGCACTGGTTTTGCTCTTAGATGCTTGTTTAGATGCACTTATGACCTCTGATGACTAGTAGTTCTCCTGATTTCCTACGTTAAATGCACTTATTGTAAGTCGCTTTGGATAAAAGCGTCGGCTAAATGACTGTAATGTAATGTAACACTGGTTTGAACGGGGAGTCAAAGAGGCCATATATGTGAAGAGGGCACGGCCATCCCTGAACGGGGCGGGGGGGGGGCAAGAGTACATCTGTCACCATCTTACAATGCTATGATTGCAACTATTCCTCATTCCTCTGTGAATAGTATACATGGTCATTGTAACTCTAGTTAATGGTCACGGCAATCTGCATATGAAACTGGTCGTTGGTTCTGGTCATTATGCCACTGTATTGTTTATAAGGTTGGGGATACCTGCAGTCAGTTTAGACTGAAGCGGTCACTTAGATGAGTGATGGAACGTTTCTCCCAATGGATGTGTAGATGTATGTACACAGCATGCGTAAATACACTGTATGAACAAGTGCCGCAATTGTGCAGTTGGACAGCAGTGTTTGCACACTGTTCAAATTCTGTCAGTATTTTGTTTTTAATCAAAGTCATGAGTGAACTGTGGTCTACAGAAGATTTCACTGGGCCTACAGTACATACTTTATCACAGGAATAACTAGATTTCCAAAGACTATGATGCTTGTATTGAAGATCATTACTTGCCGTCAAAGTTGGTTGAAGAAATTAACTGAAAAATGTCCCCATTATAGTGTCATTCACTCTATCCAATGTACAAAATTATAACATCCCAAGCAATTCCCTCTCCGCAGTCATTCCAAAAATTTGCTATTTTCAACTCTGATGATCGAGATTCGACAATATATCAACATTATAGGGAAATTGTGCAAACAACCAGTTTTCACCAAAATTTACACAAAATAAACTCATGACTCCTCTATAGAAAAAAAATATCCAAGTATCAGACACCTCAACTGTCACAAAATAACTGCAATCTTAATGCAACATAGATTCTAATCATAGCACATGCAGATGACTATAACTTTGCCCACTGACTTGTAATTTGTCTTACTGCCACAAAGTCAAACATGACTGAATAGAATAATCATGGGATAAGTCCTCAAAATCCAGGACAGGACGTCCATTTGTTATATGCATATTTATGAGTATTCATGAGGGCTCAGCAGTTAAAGTCACTGTTCTGCTGTGTTTATGGCTTCTACTCACTCATGGCTCCATTTTCCCTTTATCCCTATATGGTCAGGCACCGTCCATATCCAAAAGTGAGAATATGTAAATATGTTTTCGTTTTTGTGTTTCTTTACTTATCGTGTGTAACATCACCAAATTCTAGTAACTAAATACTTGAATATTCTTAAGGCCACAAACTCTTAATACGTCTTTATATAGATATAAATCTAGATTTCATTGTGATTGTGTTCCTTTCACTTCAGAAAAATATGTTTTAGGTCTTGGGGAGAGTATAAGAAAAAAATAGATTTGCATTGATATGCCACAATAGCTTCCTGGCAGGAAGTAAATACTCAACCAGTCTTTTGGTTTGTTCATAACTAAACTGATGGAACCCAAAAGCCAAATCATTTACAGAGGACAACGGCGCCCAGTATACTTCCTCTATTTCCCCTCTCTCTGCTCCTCACCATTGTATGCTAGCTCTGCTTTGGACTCACAGTTTGGCTTGGCTGTGCTTTGGATTTTTTTGTAGATGCAGATGAGGAAGTTGATGAAGATGAGGAGGAAGAGGAGGAGCTCCATCGTGTCTCAACGCCTGTACTTGTCATCTTGAGCTTTCGTCGCTTTGCAAGGGGGGCATTGTCGACACTCTTCAGGAAGACGCCCTCCCTCTTCCCCCGGTTGAAAGCCTGGCAAAGGAGGCAAACAACAAAAAAGTGATGAATGTGCGGCAGCAGGAAATATCTTAACATCTAATCAACTCCTGGTTTAAGAGCATTGGTAATTGTTATCCATGACGCCATTACCTTGTAGGTGGCGTTGACATAGGTGCGGACAGTAGGCCCGCTGGACTCAAGCACATCTGGAGTGCATAGCGGAGTGGTAGACATGGATGCACCGCCCTGCAGCCAGCTGTTCTCCTTCAGATCAGACAGTTTGAGACGCCTCTCTGGATCCACTGTCAGCAAGCCTAAAACCAAAGAGGAAGCGGTTAAGTTGTAAGTCACTTATAGAGACAAAATAACAATAAATTAAGCATGTGAACAGTGTTCCAGAAAGAGTAAGTTTACAAAAAACAAAACAAAAAACACCCCGCTGTTGTGGAAATTGCAAAGCACGGGCAACTTTTATCCTATTCATAATTGTGTACCCTCATGGTCTACTGCTTTCTGACAACACATTATATGAATATCTGCAAGTTTGATCACTGTATCAGTCTTTTTTTATGTGCAGTATTTGGGTTGCATTGATTTGCAGCTCTAGACAGTCAGCTTCAGAACAAAGTTCCATTTAGCATGCACAAAAACTTTCACAGCAATTTAATCAAAAACAACTTGCTTACATGCTGTTTGCTTGAGAGACATAATCAATCACTATGGAAAAGGAACAATTATGGGGACTACTTTCAGCAGCACACTAGAATTTATTTGGAGTGGCTAAAGGTAAACAAGAGCAGAATTAAATACAGCACAAGTGCACAAGTAACATTCAGCACTCATTCTCTGCTTCTTCCAAACAATGATGGATTATGCCTCAAGCAACGTGTGTCTCTGTAAGTAGTTTGCAAAGGCCAGCAAGATTAGAATGGCAGAGAGAATAGATTGTGGTTCCAAATTAATATGCCATTCTATGGCTCTGAAATTCCATAATTTCTCCATGAGAAAAGCACACCAATTCTTGAATTTACATATAATAATGCAAAAAATGTGCAGCGGGGGGAAAAACTGTATGTCATACCATTTTGTATCCCATCTTTAGTTATACACTTGAAGTCAAAAGGGAACAGAAAATGGCACAAGTGAGAGAAATCCCTGTCCTGTACCTTTCACAAGCTCTTTGGCCTCCTCTGACACCCCCTTCCAGGCCTCCCCAGCCAATGAGAAATCTCCTTCTTTTATCTTTTGCATGATATCAGCTGCATGAGATGAGGTCATCTCACGCTGTTCACACTGAAACGGCACCTGGCCTGACAGCATGGTGTACTGGTGAAAACAAACACAAAAATACACTCATTAGCACCACAATAATCCCATATCTTTCAATTGCAACACAATTGAGTATTTTAAAATTACCAAGATAACCCCGAGACTCCAGAGGTCACAGGCCTTGTCATATCCTGCACTATCAAAGAGCTCAGGCGCAGCATACTGCAGCGTGAAGCATGGTGTCTGTAAGGGGGCACTGCCCGCAGGACACAGACGGGCAAACCCAAAATCTATCACTTTCAGCACCGAGTCTTCGCTCTCATCTGCAAACAGCACGTTCTGCAAAGCAAATCAGAGGTAATGTGATTATCCCAATGTTTTACGTGTTACACACATTGCTGGTTGAACTTTGAATGGCATGGCCCACCTCTGGTTTGAGGTCTCTGTGCACCACCCCAGCCTCGTGCATAAAGCTGACAGCAGATACCAGATTCCGCAACAGCTGGCTGGCCTCCGCCTCCCCGAAGAGCTTCTTCCGCTTGATCCTTTCTAACAGCTCCCCACCTTGCAGAAGCTCCATCACCAAATAGGTGTGGTACTGACAAAGAAAAAGACATGTGGAGTTGAGAACATAGTTTTGTCTTTTCGTGTCACTCTCGTTCCTAAATAGAGTTCTACATTCTGAAAATTAATATTGTGTATTGGGCAGTTTCCCATTTCTCTTTTGTGTGTAAATGGTGATGACGGGTGGGAACAAATGCTTGGCGTGTTATGTAATATCAAAGGTTGGGCACATAAAAAGACATGACCATCTTTGATTCCATTATTTTACCTGGTCAGTGTAGACTTCTTGCAGCTTGACAATATTGGGGTGGGCCTCACACTGCCTCAAAGCTGCAATTTCCCTCTGCGTGTACCCTTCCATTCTGACAAGAGGTTGTAAAAGGCAATGTGGATATTCTTTGTACTATAATGATAAAACAGTACAGTAATAGTGGCAATAACAACATACAATAGTTTAAACTTCCATGGGAAAAGAAGGCACATAGCAGCAAGGCTGTTGTGCTTGTTCCTGATCATGATGCAGGATACCAAGACAGAGTGCCCATCCCATAAACTATGTTTCAACTGACCTGCGGCTGACGATCTTGACAGCATATTCAAGGCCACTCTGTCTATGTCGGCATTTCCTGCACACAGAGAAGCTCCCTTCGCCTAGTGGTGGCCCCTGGAGACACAGCTCATAGGTCTGGAAAAACTGGGATTCCTTGACCAAAAAAGTAGACGGGGTTAGTGAAGCTCAAACAGAGAAATTAATATTGTGCAATAGTATATGGCACCTAATACTGCACTGTCATGAGGCACAAGACATGAAATTCACGAAAGGTTATGGCTTGAGGCCAGCATATGAAATCATTTATGTGACATAGTGCAGGGTAGCATTTTCTGCTGGCAGCCAAAGTAGATAATGTGGTGACACCAATATTTTCATTTGGGGTCTACTACCCATACAAAAAGTATGTGAAATTGCTCATTTTGAAATAGCTGTTCATTGAAATGTCCCCTATGGCCCAATATTACTGAGCCTACCAATGCATGATTATTAAACAGTTTGTAAGCATTATATATCATTATAGTGTACGAATTGGATACAACATGCTACATAAAAATGATGGTCTTCAATTTACATGTATACAATGCATACAACCTTATATGCCCGACTCGCCTCTCATAGACCTTTACCAACAAACACTTCTTTGAGCCAAACATGTAGCACATAGTTTTTCAATTTATCTATCCACTTGGTTACCCTGACACAGTGCTACTGCTAGTTCCATACCTGTAACATGGCGCTGCGCTGGACAGTGGCTGAACCCGGTCGATCAGTGCCGACGTGCGAATCTAGGAAGTCTCCCATGACTGCATTCTTGTTAAACAGGATGGAGGGTGCAATGAATGAGTAGCCCTGAAACAGCAGAGTGTAGTTTAGATGAGCGTCTTACAGGGCAGCCCACTGTGTTAGTGGAAAATCTGTGGAGTGCATTTAAACAGTTTCATTCCAAAACATTACATATCTAGTAAAATGGGACTATTGGTAACATTTTGGATTTCTTGAAACATAATATGACTAGAAATTATCAGTGGGGGTTGGTAATGATTAAAACAAAGTAAACCCCCTCCTCCTCAGATATCTGTATCAAAAACACAGGAGTGAGGGCAGCTGAGTGTTTCTTATTGTTTGCGGGCCTGCGACACCCCAGCTCCAGAAGACTTGGCTGGCAGTCGCAGCTCTCCACAGTCTATGCAGCAATTTGAGCAAACTGATAAAGGTGTTCTAAAAATGGTAGATGTCTGGGTATCTGCTACCTGTCTTTTTGAATAGTCTTGTCCATTTTGGACAAGTTTATTTGTTATTCTGATGCTGAACAATGGATAGCAGCATTCAGGTAGCCACGTTAAAAAAATTACATTTAAATTCAAGTGAATATTGCAACCGAAAATTGTTGTCTTCACGACAAAACCATTTTGCAGGCAGATTTATTAAGCTGACTCTTTAACATGGGCAAATATTGTGCTCTGTTTTCTTGCCGGTAATAATTCTGTCAGTCAGATGACTGACAGAATGATTAAATCATTGACAGCAAAATTATTAAATCATCATTGGCTGACAAAATGATTAGAAAACATCAATTTCTTCCAAATGGCAAATCTCTCATTTTGGAAGGTAACACTTTCCATTGCTATTTAGGCTGATGATGTTGACCATGAGTGCTGACCTGGAACAGGCGGTCCGTGCTTGGGGGCGTGCTGGCTGGAGAGTAAACAGGATCCATACCGGTGAATTCCTCAGCAAAGTTTCCCACATCAAGTTCATTCTTAAGCTCAGGTCTAAATGGGCTCGGAACCTTCTTTTCTGCAAGGTCAGCCCAGTTCAGACCCTGTGTCATACCAAAAACAAACAGATGGAAATGATGAAGGAGCTGACTGTGGTGGGTTTAAGGGTTTTGCTTATGTGTGTCTGTCTGTATGTATGCATTTGAGGTGGGGAGGGGTCCTTTGCTGTTGGATAATTAGAAAGAGGGAGAAGAAGAGGACTATATCAGGCAAGGTAAAGAAGACCTTGAAGAAGGGATGTGCCTTGATGTCTTCTGCCCGTCGTGGCCCAGAGCCCAACCTCTTGTGGGGATCCTTCACCAGCAACTTCTTCAGCAGGTCCTGGGCTGTGGATCCGATCATGGAAGGGAATGGGGGCTCACAGCGTAGAATACGTCTAAGGGGAAGGTAGTTAGAAAAGATTTACAGGCAAAGGGAAATAATGAGGTTAGACTGTCCATTATGGAAACACAGCACCCTAATAAGATGTTAATGAAATTTTAAATTGGCGGTGGGCTTTAAAAAGTAGGTTGCACAAAAGACCCAAATTATACTTTTTATGAACACAATTACACTTTTCTGCTGGGGAAATAAAAGGAGGGGTAAAGGGTGTATCTAACACAGCTGCTGTAATCATCTCCAGGGAAATGGAGAGAGACAAAGGTTGAGGGAAGAGTGAGAAGAGTGAAAAGGAGCAGACACCACTCACTTTGACACCTCACTCTGGGAGTTCCTCTCTCCCTCCAGGGTAAAAGGAGATGCTCCTGTCAGCAACTCAAACATCAGGATCCCAAGACTCCACCAATCTACAGACTAACAAAGGGAGACCGGTGAAAAAGGTGACAAAGGAAAGCACAGAAAAAAACAAAACAAGGGGGAGATAAAATGACCACCATTTCTACACTGTTGTTGCTCTCTGAAAGGTCCACCCTGATAGGGATTAACTGTACATCACAGGAAAACACTCACCGACTTGCCAAACAACACGTTAGCACAGGGCTTAAAGAAGACCCGGATACTTACACCTTCATTTATTTCATGACCTCTAAAAGGGCCTGACAGTCCTGTGAGAATCATACTATATAGTCAGTTCTGAAGCATTTTGCCTTCCTTGGCAATTTAAGATCCAAATCTACTTGCTTAGTCTCACTGAATGGATTGACCATGACACCTTTAATTTTTTAATGTTTACAAGATGGCTTGTGCCTAATCATTATTCTTCTTACCTTTCCATGACCCGACTTCCCCCTGATGATTTCAGGAGCCATATACTCAATGGTGCCACAAAAAGAGTACGTCCTTTCTCTCTGTAATGAAGGGAAACACAAGGTAGTGTGTCTACAATGGCATATTGATGAAGTAATTTTTGATTCTGATGACAGTATTCGCCAACACACAGGCAACGAGCATGCCTGCATACATACAGTAAACACACTATAATATATTTAAACAATATCACACGAGAGGGAGTGCTGATATTCAGTATAACAGCATGACCTCGAGTGTGATATTGCTTTTATACAACAGTTCTAAAATCGCCATTTATTAGTTGACAGCAGCCAAGTCTGAAAGCAGTTCAAAGCCCATGTTGTTTGCCTTACGGTGTTAGCTTCATTTTTGCTCGTCTCTAATTTGTCTAGGTTGGCTGGTGTCATATCAGCACACCTGGAGGTTTGCACTAAAGTAGACCTATCTATGCTTTCCTTCCCTTCGTCCTCTTCTGACGACCATTCGTAATTTAACTCAAATGTTATTTGTGGAAATATATCCATCTTTGCCGTGCAAGTTTGTTACAATCCGATATTGATAACGACCATTAATGTAGCCTAATTAACGGTTATTAATAGAACACCTGTGCGGTGGAGTGATACATATAGTTAAAAGTCCCAGTGCTTTTATACTGAATATCAGCACTCATGGAATGCCTCTTGTCCAATCAAATGACTTGGTTGGAACTAACTGTAGTATAAAGTCGTTTATTACACACCTCTTCTTTCAGGAATTCCTTGCTGAGTCCGAAGTCTGTCAATACCACATGTCCTTCGCTATCTAGCAGGATGTTTTCCAATTTGATGTCTCGGTAAACAATCCCAAGCTGTAAACAACATGGCAAATACTTTGGTATATACAAGGTGAATGCATCAATTTCTAAACAGTGACAGCCTGTGGTTTCATAGTACATGATAAACATTTACATAAGCAATTAAGACAAAACCTCCATGGAAAATGCAATGCCAATCAAAATGAGGAAGGACCATTTACTGTAGGTCATCTTCATTTATTACACAATCGTCCTTTGACCAGAAGACCAACACTCAATTTTAAAGCAGAAAATGCCTAGAAATTACCATGAAGTGAAGCATTAACTTTAACAACAACAACTTAGATTTGTATAGTGCCTTTCAAGGAACCCAAGGACACTTTACACTAGATAAGAACAAAAAAAAACAAAAAAACATTAAAACAAAACTCAAAAGACTACAGACCATAGGCCTTAGTAAAAAGGTAAGTTTTCAGTAGTCTTTTAAAATCATCCAAAGAAAATAACTTTAGAAAATAATGTTGCCTCATTGTTGGGGTCAACAAAAATACCGTTCTCCACAAAGATGCTGTTGATATGAGTTCAATTCAGATATCTGATGATGTTTTCCCCATGAATCAAGTCATATTTCCCTCTTAGAATTTTCATCGAAATACGCAAACTGCATATTAGTGGTAACTAATCTACAAGCTGCAATTTATTAATCATCTCAGGTAGCTTTTGAAATGTCAACTTATAGGATTATCTTTTGATGCTGTGTTGTTTACTGCAATTTTCCATAGTAACATTTAATTTGCAAGGAAACATACCCTTAGGAAGACCAGCAAATATAGACCAACTACTAAATACCGTGGCAGTGTGGTCATATGCCCTCACCACAAGCTTGCAGTCGCGTAAATTCTACCTCACCTCCATGCTGTGATTGTGCGCATTTGGGGAAAAAGCATGGTGATCAACTTTCAACACCACATTTCCCTTCCTTTCTCATTAGCACAAAATGATTAACTTGCATTTGCAAGTGCCAGCATAATATCTTTAATGAGGCATACATATTTCAGATGGTAAAGATGAGGGCAGAGGCTGACTTTAGTTGAATGGTTGTGAGGAGAGAGACACCTAACCTTATGCAGGTGCTCCAATGCCAGGACTATTTCCCCGATGTAAATCCGCACAGCCTCCTCTGGAAAGTGATCTCGTTGGTACAAATGAGTGAACATCTCCCCTCCGCTCACATAGTCTACACTCATACACACAGACAGATACACAGGGCACTTAAATAGACATATACAAAACACACAATAAACAAAAAGGCCAACAGAAAGACACATAAAGTAATAGACAGATGAAGAGAACATACATTCAGCATTTCTGGATTAAGATCAGGCGATTCCATATTTGGGTCAGTTGACCCAGTGCTCACCCAGGATGAGATGCAGTTTGCTCTGCGTCTGGAAGGCATAGTGGAGGGTGACCAGAAAGGGAGACTGGCGGATGTGCTCCAGGACCTGCCTCTCAGTACGAGTATGCTCTGTTGTCTTTGCTTTTTGAACAATAGCGGCTTTCTTCAGCACCTGGGGCATTAATTATAATCTTCCATTAGCTTTTATCAGTCAACACCAAAAAACTGAGCTGTGTTCAAAGGCCACTTGAAATGGGGGGGGGGAAAAGTCTGTTTTGTAAAGGGAAATTTTGTCGATGGTTTTATGTATGTGCAATCAGTACTGATAAAGCAATAAAGGTCTTAATGTGTACTACATTTATGGAGAAATCAGTGTTCTCCTGCTCATAGCATTTCCCACAGCGGTTAGATGTACCAGAATACATTCTGTGCACTGTCGTCCATAAAATCCTCTGCACTAGTGTTGTGGGATGTCATTTCACCATCGGAAACATAGTTTAGCCAAGAAAATGAGGATGTGTTTTTTGAACAGCGTGTTTAGAGTATTAGAAACCCGGCTCGGCTGTTAGTTTTTCCGCCTGCCAGCTGACATCCGTCTGCCAACTTGGCGGCCAGATAAAAAACCCCGCAGTACCGATCAGGAAGAACTGCTGGTGTTTTTTTTTTTTTATCATTAATTAATTAATTCGGTCATACATTTGTGTGCATATACAACAGACAGAAAAAAAATCATCGAACATATTTACATCAGCCCATTTCACACAACAAAACTCTATCAATCAATGACTGAAAAAGGAATAGGCTGAAGCCCAAGGCTTATTGTTGCCTATCCTATACAGTCCTTAAATTAACCTAGAATATCAGAATTACAAAAGGAAGAAAAAAAAGGAGAATTTATACTAAGTTGTAATCCTTAATTATTTTACATTTTAAAGATTTTCTGAAACTCAACAGCGAGCTACAAAATTTCCACTGATCATCAAGACCATTCATTATAAGACCATTCCATAGCTTGACTCCCAAAACTCAAATACATCTGCATTTTATGTTGGTTCTCACTTTACATGTTTCAAAAATACACAACCCACTTAAATTATAGTTTCCTTCTCTTAATTTAAAAAAAAATGTTGGATACAAAAAGGAAGGCTTTTACTTCTAGCTCGAAAAAGTATTTCCAGTGTTTTTAAATACACAATATCTAAGAATTTTAAGGTGCAGGACCGTATAAATAATGGATTAGTAGAGTCATGGTAACAAGCTTTATTTATTATTCTAATAGCTCTTTTGTGATGTTTAATTATAGAGTCTATATTTGTTTTATAAACATTTCCTCAAACCTCAACACAGTATGACAGATTTGACATTATCAGTGAACAATACAATATACACAAACATTTCCTATTCAGCAGATCCCTTGTTTTGTAAAGAATAGCAATAGATTTAGATCATTTCCATTTAATATATTCTATATGTGGCTTCCAACAGAGTTTATGATCTGTAATCAATCCCAAGAATTTTGTTTCAAATACTCTTTCAAATTCAACTGCATTTAACTTCAGTTTTATTTCACAGTTAACCCTAAAACCACTGAACACCATACATTGTTTTATTTTCATTCAGTGATAACTTATTAATATAAAATCATTTTTTTACCATTCTCAATTCCCTTTCTACTGTTTTCAACAATTCTTTCATGTCCTCCCCTGAACAAAATAAATTTCTATCATCAGCAAACGTAACAAATTTCAATATATTAGATACCATAGAAATGTCATTTAAATAAAGTATAAACAACTTAAGGCCCAATACTGAACCTTGTGGAACACCACAAGTTATTCTTCTTAGATGTGATTCAGTGTTTTCAATTTTCACATATTGAAACCTATTATTTAAATAACTTTTTAACCAGCGTTGTGTGACACCTCTTATACCATAATGTTCCAATTTCTGCAAGAGTAAGGAATGATCGATTGTGTCAAATGCTTTACGTAAATCAATAAAAACACCTACAGTGTTTTGTTTCTTATCTTTTCATTGCAGATAAGGTTGACAATCTGTAAAAGTTCCCTTTAATTAATTCACTGAATCATATGCTACCACATGGAGATGGAAAAAGCCCTTATAAAATGATTGCTGTGTGAAATTGGACCTCGAACAGCATCTGTTCATGATCCTTTTTTTTTTTGGAAAATTTCCCCCTTTTTCTCCCCAGTTGTATTCGGTCAATTACCCCCACTCTTCCGAGCCGTCCCAATCACTGCTCCACCCCCTCTGCCGATCCGGCGAGGGCTGCAGACTACCACATGCCTCCTCCGATACATGTGGAGTCGCCAGCCGCTTCTTTTCACCTTACAGTAAGGAGTTTGACCAGGAGGATGTAGCGCACTGGAGGATCCCGCTATTCCCCCCAGTTCCCCCTCCTCCCTGAACAGGCTGACCAGAGGAGGTGCTAGTGCAGCGACCAGGACACATTACCACATCCGGCTTCCCAACTGCAGACACAGCCAATTGTGTCTGAAGGGACACCCAACCAAGCCAGAGATAACACAGGGATTTGAACCCGCAATCCCCGTGTTGGTAGGCAATGGACTAGACCGCTACGCTACCCAGACACCCCATGATCTTTTCTTAAGAGTGTAAAAGTACTAAAAACCTGCCACTAAAAATGTTGTGGCATTACAAATTTCATTTTATTTTAGATTCACATGTTGGTAACCTCAAAATTTGAAAGCAGTGAAGACTAACAATCTTGTTCATCAACCAAGCCACCTCTTTAAAACAGTGAATGTAAATTCTTTGCCTAACACATGTAAAGACTAGATTTAATCTTCAATTTACTATAGAACATAAAAAAAGATTTTACGTTTATTAATAAATGTAAGCACGGTTGCGTCATAAGTTGTGCAGCTGTTATGGATTAAAAAATTAGAGAGCTGCAGCATCTCTACCATTGTAATCTTATGAACATTAAAACCTAATGGGATTTTTTTACACTATCAAATAGCGCAACTATGTCACAAAATTCCACCTTTTTACCAAAACCAACCAGACTTTAATGATGAATAGCTCAGCCATTAATTGGTCTACAGAAATGGCTGACCACTCAAAGAATCTATGAATCTCAAATTTACAATGGAAGTAACAAGGTCAAACAGGGTGAGGGGCATGAGCTCTCAAAGCATATACCTTAATTCATCTATCACAGCGCCACCATGTGGACATTCTTATCAGAATACAAGGAAGAACCGATTCTGAGCCTAGATGAATATCATAAAGTTGGAATGGCATGACCAGCTTAAAAGCTGTAGGCGTAATGTGTATGGAAAGAAAATTAGAATAATACGTATGTAAAGAACTGTAGTGCGTTACTGCTGCATCCACACTAAATACACTTAGGCCTAAATGAATATAAATATGTGTATGCAAATCATCGTCACATGGTCCTCGAAAAACTCTCAGAGCCATTCACTAAAGACTTGATTAAAGTGGTGAACAGGTCGCGATGCTGGTCCACACTGTTTGGGCTAGGAGGATCTAGTTCCATGGCAACACAAGAGTGAAGACGATGGGATCCACCACAGGTTGTACTCAAGTGATGGTCGGATTGGGAGTCCGGACTGCCCACTTGTTAGGCACTTACGAGCCAGGGATGTGTGAGATTTTTATAACCGCCAGTCCACGGTTAGCCAGCTAAGTGCTGCCCAGGTTGTGCCAACTCCACAAGTGAAGTCAGGTCAATACTACGAGGAGGGGCCTATCCAGGGTTTGTCACGTATGCAGGAATCGGTAGCCTGTACCTTTCAGCCTACATCACAAGACACTTCAGCAACCCGGGTTGCTGAAGCGTCGGGATGCTGAAGCATCTTGTATGCAAATATACTGTATATAAATAGGTGCAGAAACACCAATTCATAATAAGAGAAATTGAAATCAGTAAGTCCACATTCTGGAAAATAGTTCCTTTTTTTCAGTTTTGACAGCAGCACTTTGATTTCAAAACTTTCAAAGGTTCCTTTTCTCCTAAGATCCCTGTTTCGGCGGCATGTCGTAATGTAAAAGCTGCACCTAATGAGCTGTTCAGATTCCTCCAAACTTTTTTCTTTTTTCTTTCTGCACATGCCACTCAAAATCAGCTGTTCTTATGTATTATTTTTGAACTGTTAACTATGCTAATTGAGGCTTCCCTGTCACAAGCATTAGATTTATGAAGAAGTGCCAATCCAGATTCAAGGAGTATGTGCAAGAACAAATAAAGGCAGTGCAGTTGAGAGCGTTGTTATTTTCGTTTATATACTTCTCACACGAACAATTCTAATACAAGGGAAATTTGGGAGAATGATCCTAAAAGTTGCGTCAGTGATAAAAATCCATTTGACTACAATTATTTTGAGCCTCATATACTTTGTATGTAATCATCCTCAAATCCTTTTGTAACCATTGAGCCTTTTGCCAGCATTCTCCAAAGAGATGCACCTTCACACTGTTTCTCTCATATTAACCGTAGCTGATGTTTCCTTTTTAAAACTGAGGAACTTGTCAGGTCAAGACTTCATGTGGTCTCGCAAACTTCAGATTTGGCCATTTTGAAAGATGCAACTGCTCTGTTTAGTACAAACTGGTATATAGGGAGAGGTGGGTTGAGCAGCATTTCTTTTTAATAGAGACGAGAGTTATGAAAACAACCGTGGGCCAATTTATATGATTACAACCTTATTCCAAAGGGCCCTTTAAAGCTCTACAGGGAGCCGCAAACAAAAACAATGTGGTCATTAAGTATAATGAAATTAATAACAGGATTAATGTCCAGTGTTAGCTTACAGCCAAAAATATAAATTAAAAACAAAAAATGTGCCTTTGCTGATTACATTCTAATATCACACCTTGAAAATCTTACCTTCATAGCATATAGCTGGCCTTCATCATGACCACTATTCTTCCTGACCAAAAACACCTTTCCATAAGCTAGACAAAGGCGAGAATGTTTACTTAATTAGTCACATAAAAAAGCATGTCATACAATATAACTGTCAAGATAAAAGATGTTAACAAGGGAGTTGGCCCTCTACAAGCCAGTGAAAACAGGTTAAACAGGTGAATTAATTTCGTAAGTGACAAGATTTCTGCTGAATTTCTGCTGAATAGACATCATGCAATCATGATACAGGAAATTTCTTCTTTCATTTGTTTCTGTCTATTTATTTAAACTTTTAACTTTGATTTTGTCATTTCTTTTATCCAGATAAATGATAGGAGTGGGACAGGGTAGGGGTGACAGGCAAGACATTTTCTAGTATGATTCCCTGCAAGGCCAAATTTCCCCATGGACAGAAAACATATTTACTCAGGCCCATTAATATTTGGGTTGAGATTTGGAGGCACAGATGGTAAAGAACTCACCATCACTCTTGTGTCTATATGAAATTCCCTAGTCTTTCATCACAGGATGATGGCAATAATCCAAACCACTTGTGTTAATTGGTGTAAAGGTCTTGCCCTTTAAACAGCTGAATCAACCTTATGATGAGTGAAAATCCATAAATATGAAAAAGGAGGGAAAACACTGTTCAATGCGGCAATATTTTATTATTATAGCCTATTCATTATTCATTTTTTAATTTTGCCTCTATCGGAATGCTATTTCTTTCCATTTTTTGTGTAGTCAATCCCACTACTTTTCATTAAATGAGGCATGCCCAATTTACTTAAAGGCAGAGGTGGAAAGTAACAAAATACATTTACTCACGTTACTGTATTGAATACTTTTTTGGTGTATGTTGTATTTTTTAAGTACAATTTAAAATCGGTATTTTGTATTTTACTTGAGTACGTTTTGACTCAAGTATTGTACTTAGTTACTTTATAAATCCTATCCGTTACTGAGTAAAAATAACAATTCAACCTACAGCGGAAAAATACGCGCCAGAACCATAGACAGTAAACCAATGGCCAGAACCAACAGTGACAAATGATGATGTGATTAGCACTGGCGCGTGAACATAGAGGGCGCGTGCGGACAAGCTAGGTTAGTGGGCACGAAGTTTTTAGTTTCTAGTGCTAGAATGGAGGTCGACAAAGCAGGCACGGCCAGCGGTCGCGGTCCAGAAGACCCGGACGTAGAAATAATAGATGAAGCTCAAGCTGAAACATCGAAGTCTGTAGAACTAGATGCAGAAAAAAATCCTTGGCCACATTTGGAAGATTTCTTTTTGTTCAAGCGTAGGAAAGGCAACAGCATCATCATGCAGTGCAAGATGTGCCTCCCAGCAGTGAAGTACCTGTCTGCTTTCAACAACTCCACTTCAAATCTGCAGAAGTATGTTTTGGTAAGTATTTCTGCTGTCTCATTAGTAGTTTTATTTAATATAGCCAACCCAGGCTCACCCCATTTCGTGGGCATTTTTATGCTAGCACCTGCAACCATTGACAGTAGAAGAAACCCACAGCTAGCCAGCACATTCTAATTAGCTGCTATGCTAACATAATCAAACGTGACACATCATTAAGTACCAAATGAACTCGCTCCAGCCGACAATCCGCATGTTTATCATACTTCAAACAGATACAAAACGCGTAATGTATATTTGCAGTCTGTTTAAGTCTTTAGGACATTGGCTAAATTTGCATAACAGCTAGCCTCTGGTACTTGAGTGTGTAAAGGCTAGCTGTTAGTTGCTAGTAGTCTTGAGTGGACTCGGGGAAATTAACCTTGGTTAAATTTAGCTGCTATGAATAGTCGGTGTTACCCCGTCGAAATTGCCACGGGTTTCAATTTGATTGTGTCTTTGAATTTACAGTCAAATCAAATGTATCAACTGTGTTAACAGAGAGGGTTGTAGTGTGAGGCACTTTGCCTAACCAACATTACAGGGCACTCAGTGCTCCTCCACTATAGGCGGGGAGCTAAGGGGCCTTACCGTGCACCCTCCTCACAATCGAACGAAACCAACTTTTTTTAAAAACGTCTGACCATGCTGAACATGTTAACAAATGTTAACATTGAAAATTTTGAGTTGCATTTCATGTTTCAGGTACTCAATGCATTTCAATGTATTTCCCTCCATTGGAAATGCATTACAATTACAGGAACATGACTCTCCACGAGCAAGGGGAAAGTGTGACATCTGTCTTTGCAAGTTTAATCACATCTAGTGATAAATGTATGGTTTTAGTGGTATTATTGGCTTTCTCTAAATAATAAAGGCCAAAATGTAAAGTCTTTCTACTCGATTTACAAGGCAAATCAAGTAGAAAGACTTTAAATTTTGGTCTCTACTATTATGGAAAGCCAATAATACCACTGAAACCATACATTTTCCAAAAGCTTGTGTCCTCTAGATGTGATTAAACATGCAGAGACAGATGTCACACCTTCCCCTTGCTTGTGGAGAGCCAATGGAGGGAAATACATTGAAATGCATTGAGTACCTGAAACATGGCGTGCAACCCAAAATTTTCAATGTTAACATTTGTTAACATGTTCAGCAATGGTCAGACCTTTCAAAAAAAGTTGGTTTCGTTCGATTGTAATGAGGGTGCACAACTGCACGGTAAGGCCTCGTAGCTCCCCGCCTACTAGGCAGACCCAGAAAAGATTGTTTTGACTCCTTCATATCGACGACAAGGGATTAGATCACTAGTAGGCGATTGTTGCTCTGTGTGCATGCAAGCAGCTATGATGATTACACATGCATTGATATGTCTCCTCCCTCTGTATCATAATACTGGTAGGCTATAGAAACACATTGGCTTTTGATGTTGATTTGAAATCTCAATTTTAGCATTCAAATCCAAATCATTGATTTTGTTGGGAAGGGTGCAGCATTGTAATGCCCTCTGGATTGTGGCATATTGTGCTTAATACAATGTAATAGACAAAATGTGATGACTAAAGAAATAGAAAACTTTTATTTATCAAAGTTTTAATTTCAGTGTGTTTAATAAGCACCACATTGATTCCTCTACTGATAATACCCTTTTCTTTTTTTTCCACAGAGGAAACATCCATCGAAACAGTTGGCTTTTAGCCGGGCAAAGCCAGGGAAGCGAACCCACCAAGCAAATCCACCAAGTCCAAGCAAGCAAACAAATATAAAAGATGCCATGACAGTGGGAGGCAACCGCCGTGTGCCACAAGGCAAGATCGACAAGATCATCATTAGGCTAATATGTGAGGGCCTTCATACATTTAGTTTGGTTGAACAACCTGCGTTCAAAGAACTTTTGACAACGCTAAATCCACAATGCAAGGTCATTTCCAGGCCCACTGTCCGGACAAGATTAGAGGCATCTGCCATTCAGATGAAGAAGAATGTCATGTCCCATCTCAGTAAAGTGAGCTACGTTGCCACCACTACAGATTGTTGGACTGCACACCAGCAAAGTTTTATTGGGGTGACAGGTCATTGGGTGGATGAAGAAACCTTTGAGAGGAGATCAGCTGCGCGTGCATGTAAGAGGTTAAGAGGGTCCCACACTTTTGATGTCCTTGCAGGGGCACTTGACGACATACACTGTCAGTATAGAATTAGGGACAAAGTGGTGAGAACCACAACAGATAGTGGCTCAAACTTCGTTAAAGCTTTTAGTGTCTTCGGAGAACAGAGCCAGTCTGAGGATGCAGAATCAGATGCTGAGTCGGACAGAGATTCAATTGATGATGAGCCCACAGCCAACTACCTGGACACATTCAGCATCCTGGAGCAAGATAATGGCCTGGAGTACCAACTTCCTACACACCAAAGGTGTGCAGGCCATCTTCTCAACTTAGTTGCCACAACAGATGCTGAGATAGCAGAAAAGAAGATGGACACATACAAGAGACTATCACGTGCAGCCTTTGGGAAATGTCAAGCCATGTGGAACAATACAGGTCGTTCATACATGGCAGCAAAAGTTGTGGAAGATCATTGCCGACTCCAGCTCATCCAACCAAATCAAACGCGGTGGAATTCAACATTCATGGCTGTGGAGAGAATCATACGGATCATACAAGAGAAAGGGGAGGAGGCAATCAGGAATATTTGTGAAGAATTCAAATTGAAAACGTAAGTTTTAATTTGCATTTCAACAGTATGAAAGTGTGAATGTGTGTTTACATACTTGAAACTTAACTTATCCTGCTTGATTTCCTAACAATTGTTTGTATTCTATTTATGCCAGGCTGACTCAAGCAGAAATTGCTTTCCTGACTGATTACTGCTCGGTGATGAAACCTCTGGTAAAGGCCTTGAACATACTTCAGTCAGAGACCAACACACACTTAGGGTGGCTTCTTCCAGTGATATGTCAGCTACAAGCAAAACTCAAAAGGCAGGAGACCTCATCCAAGATGTGTCTACCACTCATCAAAGCCATTCAGGATGGTGTCCAAAAGCGTTTTGGTGAGATTATGATGGACCCAGAACTGATTGCGGCAGCAATACTTCTACCGAAGTTCAAGACCACCTGGACAGAGAGGCCTGATGTCATAGAAACAGGTATGATTGCATCTTCTAATAAACTGCTTTTCAACAGTTTATAAGAGATCTACTTTGTTTTATACTCAATACAATGTGGTCAGTGCTATAAGGCATTATGCATTATGGTGCACTCTTGGTAAATTAATCAAGTCTTAATTGTCAGAAATGTGTTGTTTGTCACTCGACAGGTCTGGCTTATGTCAGACAACACCTTGACCAGATGGCAGAGGTGGAAGTGGAGCAAGTTGGACATCATTCCTCAGATGAAGATGATTTCTTCTCCTCAATGAAGTCCAGAAGGTCAGAAGGTACAGGGGAGTTGGAAGGGTACCTAGCCTGTATCCCAAACGATATGGATCTGCTAAACTCCTTTCCAAATTTAAAAAAACTCTCTCTGAAACTCAGCACTGGCCTGCCTGCTTCAGCTGCCTGCGAGCGGCTTTTCAGTTGTGCTGGATTACTGTTCACTGCAAAGCGAGCAAGGATGAGCTCAATTAACTTTGAAAATCAGCTGCTGCTTAAACTGAACAAGAAGTTTGTAGACTAGGTTATAGGTGATTTAGGGTGTCACAAAACTAGTGGCCTTGATTTGCAATATTCCTCTCTGGAATATTGCTGCTCTTTTATGTTAGTTCCTTTAATTTTGTAACACTTGTGAGCGTCATCATGTGGACATTACTTTGTAGTTTGTACCTCTCTGAGAGAGAGAGAGACAGAGAGAGAAAGTAGGCGTGCACAAGCCTGTTTAATGTTTTTTACCACTAAATGGATGAGCTCAATTAACTTTGAAAATCAGCAGCTGCTTAAACTGAACAAGAAGTTTGTAGACTAGGTTACAGGTGATTCAGGGTGTCACAAAACTAGCGGCCTTGATTTGCAGTATAACAGCTGTTGCTGTTGGTGTTGACATGTATGTTGTTGTAATTACACTTACATTTGTGTAGGTATTCTTTGTTGTTATCGCACTTACACACACATGCCCTCTATAGCGCTCTTGCAGCTGTGGAGATGGCATTAACACATTCTCATTCTCTGATGGTTAACAAACACACACACACACACACACAAGCATGTCTCCTCTGGAATATTGCTGCTCCTTTATGTCAGTTTGACTTTGTAGCAACACTTATGAGCGTCATCATGTGGGCATTACTTTGTACTTTTTACCTGTGTGTGTGTGAGAGAGAGAGCGGGTGAGAGGGAGAGAGGGGGAGTGTGTGCGTGTGAGAGGGAGAGTGAGAGAGAGAAAACGTGAGAGTAAGCATGTTTAATGTTGTACCACTAAATGGATGAGCTCAACTAACTTTAAGATGCTACTTAAACTGAACAAGAAGTTCAGTTGTTGTGAAGTTGTTGTTATTGCGCTTACATTTGTTACACTTGTTCTTTAATTAAAAACAAAATAGTTATGGATCCCTGACCCCTTGTCCTATTTTTACTACCCTCACACCCCACACAAAGAAAGTAACTAAGTAACTTTTACCTAAAGTACATTTCAAATGAACTACTTTTTACTTTTACTTGAGTACATTTTCAGATGAGTACTTTTACTTCTACTTGAGTAATATTTCATCAAAGTATTGGTACTTTTACTTGAGTACAATATTTTTGTACTTTTCCCACCTCTGCTTAAAGGATATGTTCACTGGTTTTGAACCCAGGACCTCATTAAACCTGCAGTGCGGACATTTTGTCTCCCCCTTCTGGCAGTGAGAGTAATTACTTCTCTTCTTTCAGTGCTCTCCAATGAGGAAAAGCTACACCAATGGATATAAGTGTTTGTCCTTGCCATCAATCACCCTCTTTATTTCTTTTCTTTTTTTAATTTATTTTTACTTTAATCCTTCCTCTGAACGCCGAGTTTCTTTTTTCTCTGGAGCATCAGAATCTTTTCTTGGATGCTTCTCAGGTTTTTCCGCCATAGCATCCAAGCCTGGCAGAAAGCCCTCAGGCAAGCCAATCAGAGGCATGCAAGCGCTTTCGTCACACGAAGTTCAGCTGCCAAAGCAATCATTGCGGTCTGATGTAAAATGCATCAGCACGCATCACTTCCGATGCGCCAGTGCGGGAATGTCGCCACAGACACCAGATTTAAAACTCCAGTATACTATCAAATACAGAGAGATTTACCTGGTGGTGATAGGCTTAACTTCTGGATCACCACCTTGCCATGGTAGAGAAGCATGCATGTACCAATGACCCCAAGAGCTATGCCCTCTGGAGCTTGGCTCCTGGTAGGGTCACCCAAGGCGGACAGGTCAAAGGGGAGGCTCCAGACGAAGCACGATCCAACAAAGATCCAACAAAGACCTCAATGGTGGAACTGGCAGAGGATGTCTCCAGGTCACAACGGCAGTGAAGGCGGATGAAGGCTGCAACTGAGGGCAGTCCCCAATCGTCTTGGTTCTCCATGCCACTGGACTCTGGCCACCCCCTGCCAAGGACTGTGTGGTGGCTGCAGGCACATCAGCCACTCCACATAAAAAGCTGTCATACGCAGGCATCCTCCCATTATGTGGCTCCAGGATCGGCCTCTACACCCACCTGAGGACCCAGAGGGACTCAGTGGGAGGACAGTCATACTCGTCCCCAAGTGACGACTGATGATGATAGGCTTAATCATCATCGTATGAACTAATTTGGCAAGGGCTTGAATGTCACGGACATTCATTTATATGTAAAAGTCCCACATTCAAGTTTCACAAACATTGCTGGGCATCATTAAAACTCATACAGACAAAAACCTTACCGATAGCTGAAGTATTGAGAAACTTTGTTGAATCTTCTTGCTGGGCTTCAATACAGTCCAATGGGCAGCTATTTCAGCCTTCAAAAACCATATCTCTCCTTTTCAAAAATGGGAAGCTCATAGTACATTCACATGTATTTTCATTCTTTTTATGTTTATTTAGAGTAAGTTATGAAATAGAGTAAAATTTGATTTGGAACAACTTTCTGAATTGATACAGTACATCACAGTCATTCTGTAGCATAAGTTACAGTCACATTCATCCAGAGACAATTGCGAATATTTGCAGAATTGTAAAATAACGGCATTACAACTGAACAGAAAGCATGGTTTGAGACTTTTTTCTTTTTAAATCAAACCTATTAAGATTTGTGTGACTACTGTTAACTTCCCGTTTTTGACAAAGAGGTTGATTTAAACCATTTCCCCATCAGACTGTGTTGAAACCCAGCAAGAAGACTCAAGATTAAAATGGTGAGTTTCTCAATACTCATGCGATCAAGCAAGTTCTTGTCTTACAATTTTAAATAATGCCAAACAACATTTTAATGTGATCTAGGTTCGAACATGGTGTACCTATCCTTTAAGTAAATTAGGGATAAACTGGAGGGATGGCTATTCAGTCATCATTAGGTTGACTCAACTGTTTAAAGGGCAAGAGCTGCTTTGGATTACTGCCTTCATTCTAGGTCTGGAATGAAAAAAACTATCCTCTAAGTGTTTGCTTTAGTTTGGCTGCCATTTGTAATTGTAATTCTAAGCCATGTGGGGATGTGTCATGCAAACTCTTACCTCCGGTACCCAAAACTTTGAGAAGCTCAAAGTTCTCCATGCCAACCTTTTCAGTATGACCAGTGAGGTTGGCTGGTTTAGAAAAAAAAACACACACACACATAATTCAAGAGGAGATATACAGTACTCAAGCACACAGCAAACTGTCCCACATAGACAATTACCTCCTATGCAGATGCAATAATACAATTAAATTTGTAAACTCAGAACCAGAGCGACTATAAGCTCCTCATCAAACAACTTGCATTAATTCTCAACCATATGCAAGGCTTCATTATGCATGCTCAATAATCCAGGTAAGAAAATCAAAGAAAATTGAATCAGTTCATCTGGAT
This sequence comes from Lampris incognitus, assembly GCF_029633865.1. Classification (NCBI taxonomy): domain Eukaryota; kingdom Metazoa; phylum Chordata; class Actinopteri; order Lampriformes; family Lampridae; genus Lampris; species Lampris incognitus. Next base: position 17,215,526 of record NC_079218.1, read on the forward strand.
ACATTTATCGACAGATATTTCAGCAGTCATCTAAGTGACCTCTTCAGTCTACACCGACTGCAGTATCCCCAACCTTATAAATCAACAATCAGTTTCATATGCAAATATGGGCGTGACCATTAACTAGAGTTACAATGGCCATGTGTACTATTCACAGAGGATTTGGGAATGTTTGCAATCACAGCACTGTAAAATAATGACAGATGTACTCTTAGCCCCCCCCCCCCCCGTTTCAGGGATGGTCATTCCCTCTTCACATAGATAACCTCTTGGACTCCCCGTTCAAACCAGCGTTCCTCCCTATTAAGGATGAGCACATCCTCATCCTTGAAAGATGTAGACTGTGGAGTCCTGGCCTGACGTATTAGCTCTTCTGTGTTGTGCCATCCTCTAGGCCAGCGTCTGTTTGGTTTCCCCAATGTACAAGTCACGGTAATCCTCCTGGCACTTAACAGCATGTACTATATTGCTCTGTTTGTGCTGAGGGACCCGATCCTTGGGGTGGCCCAGTTTTTGGTCCAGCGAGTTCTTGGGGTTTGAAAGCAACTGAGAAGCGATGTTTGGAAACCATGCATGTCAACTGTTCCGACACTCCCACCACATATGGAATCACCACTGGTTTACGCTTAGGCAGCTGTTGCCCTTCTCCTCCCTTCGATCGGCTGGTGCACTGTTTGGGCATCTTCCTGGCTTTGACAAATACCCGGTTAGGATAACCACACTTAACCGGGGCCTGTTTAATGTGGGATTTCTCCCCTTCCCTGGCCGCTGTGTCAGTGGGGACGTTGTCAGCTCAGTGGTACTGCATCCTGATGTCTCCTAGTTTGTGCTCCAGTAGATGAGAGTCAAACCTCGAGTACTGATCAGTATGTGTTAGTTTGTAGCAAAAATCAACAATCAAATGTCCCCTATCACCAATTGCATTTTCACAGTCTAAGAAGGCTAACCTGTCATTTTCCACATCCTCCCTGGTGAGCTTGATGTTGTCCACAGTATTAATGTAGTCGGTGAAATGTGGGGGACGTCCTGAGATTTAATTTTAACCCAGGTGTCATCCACAAATCTGAAGTGAAGATGTCACTTTGATGAGTGATGAAGCGTATCTGTCAATAAACGTTGTATCCAGATGAACTGATTCAACTTTCTCTGATCATATGCAAGGCTAACTCCACCTTCAAACTCCCAAGTTATTTGAACATGGGCTGCTGACGGTTTATCAACATGAGCATCATATTCTCAACATTCTCTGCAGTAGGACTCAAACGTGGTTTGTGTCACCAATCTACTTGTTCTAGGTTATTAATGACTTATGACAGAATAAGAAAAAGAACTTGCCATTACAAAGGGTCTCGTTTAATACCAGCTAATCAACTACCAGACCAATCTGATCATCTGTAAAGTGACACAACTAATGAAAGCATCAAGTGACTAGTCCATTGCCTGCATGTATATTGGCTTTAAACGCGATAGCACGGATAAATTAGACACTCGTGGCTTACCATTGGTGATCTCATGTTTGACAGTGCGAACACTTCTAGGCGTCTTTGCATCAGAGTCATCACTGCTATCAGATGTGTCCCCAGGCATAGCAAAAGCTGGCTATATCCACACACCACGACTTGAACTAACTAGCCAGCTGTTTGTTTGTTTGTTTGTTTGTTTGTTTGTTTGTTTGTTTGTTTGTTTGTTTTGGAAACGTAACACAATAGCTGGGACAGCGAAGTCGTAACTTAAAACCCTTTCTGATATACAGAGATGATCAAAGTCGTCTGGCTGACATTTGTAAATATTGCTGCCCCAATTTCCTTGCTTTGGACATACTTGGTGTTTGACATTAGCGATCAGTTACCTCTGTGGTTGCTCGTACACAATAATTGCCAAAATTATTCTTTTTAAAACAAACTAGGTGACGAACGTTAGCTGATGTTATTAACTTAATTTCACCCTCAACCATTGAAGATAGATGGTGCAGTCTTGCTACCGAGTGGCTAATGTTAGCATTGTTAGCTGTTATGTATTACCCGATATTTTTCCTTCCGTGCGAACACAATACTCAAAATAACTACTGGGCATTTGACCGAGGGAAAAACGGAACACAACACACTAAATGGTGCAAGCCCCTAATAATGTTAAATGGCGAGTTTTCTTGCTAACTTAGCGAACCTAACTTTGTCATCAAAAATGCATCCTACCGAGCTGGTTTAGCTAGTCGTGGGTAGTTGTAGCGTAACATCACCAAGTGACCAAGCTAGACGGCTATCGCGAGCTAATCCGGTTGTCGCTCGTCAAACTTGGTGATACTGGCGGACACTTTGTGCTCGGACTCGGCTCGCTGGAGGTGGTTGGGCCAGATGGGATGTAAGTTTCAAAAAATAAGTCCCCCTGGTTGACAACAAGCGTGTTGAAAAGAGAACCAGCTCGGATAGTTCCTTATCCTGCCTCAGTGTGAACTAGGTTCACGACTCACTCGTGTGCTGATAGTAATACACCCGTTTGAGTCTGTTCACGTTTGGTCCAAATGATTGGGCAGCTGCTGCTGGCTGCTAACGCTGGTAGCCAACGACAAAGTGCGCGTCGCAGGACGTCGCGGGAGGGAGGACTCCCTGACCAACTAGTATGAGAACAACGAGTCGTACGCCACCAGGTAGCAGTTAATTGTTAACTGTAGAGAGATGTCTTAATGGGAGGTAAGGCATTGTCAGCAGCCTGGACCAGTGAGTGATACTGACGGAGCGTTCAACAGATTGAGGAGAGCAGTCGAGTTCAACTGGATTGACACGCAGAATTTGAATTTAGTTTTATGGTTTCTATATTTGATCTTTTTTGTGTGTTTTTTTGTTTTTTTTTTACTTTGTTTTCTCTGATATGTGTTTTCGTCTTTTGTGTTGCACTGCTGTGGGCTGGGGGAAATGGGATTTCAGTTCTTTTGTGTACGTAGTACATAAAGTGAAATGACAAATAAATGGTTCCTGATTCCTGATACTCATAGATCCCATATCGTCACAAACCCTGCCCTCCAAGTCACCCTGTTATAAAGTGTGTTCCCCTGAAATGTGATTTTTGGATTTAAAAAAAAACAACAACTGGTTGTTCCCACGCCTGCTTCACATTCTTACAGTCATACTGCACACATTTCACAAACTCTCCCCACGCTTCCAGCACCTCCTTGTAAACTCAGACCCTCCGCTCAACATACCCTTTTTTTCAGCTGCATATATACACTCCACTCTCCCCACACCCGCCACATTTATAAATTGCCTCCCTTAGAAACATCTTCTTTTTGTGATCCCTCTTGTGTATCTTACCATCATTTTCACCCTAAGTGCTAAGTGCTTTCTTTTTACCCCTAAATTGATTAACTTCAACACACCATCTTTGTAATAATTTTTCATCACCTCCCTTGCTATCCTAACTCCCTTCCCATCCCATAGAAAATCACTCACCATTCTTTCCACCTCCTTCAACACTCTCTCAGGCACATCCAATACATTCATTACATACGCGATCATACTCATAACTAATCCATTAACAACCATCTCCTTCCCTTTCAGCTTCAACCCCCTAAGTTTCCAAAGCCCTGATATCATCCTAATCTTATTCAATATCTCTTCATATTGTATATCTCTCTCTTCCTTGTCCTCATTCCTTAAATTCACACCTAACACCCTGAAATAACCCTTATTCTCTTTTAATCATATCCCTAAATCTTCTCTACCTGCCCCTATATGCATAACTTCTGACTTATCTATATTTACTTTAACCCCTGATGTCCTACCATACAGCTCATTAAAAAAAAACATTAAAAAAACAAAACACACAGCCCATCCAGTGCAACACAGTTGTATGTACCAGGGTTTATGAGGGCACAGGTACTGGTAGATGAAGTGAAGGGAAGGGGTGATGAAATGTGGTTGGGAACAGCGGAGGGGATATGTGGAAAGATCAAGGGGGGGGGGTACTGAGAGAATGGGTCAGTATGAGTGAGAGAGAGGCTGTGTTGGATGAGGAAGGAGACAGAAATGTATGTGGGAGAAGGATGAGTGTGATGAGTGTGAAAATGAGAGTGATGCATAGCTGTTTAAGAGGAGAAGAAGTGTGAAGACCTGCTGCGGAGAAAGTGTGGGAGAGGGTTATGAATGAGGTGGATGTAGGGAGGATATGGATGAATCTGAGAGTGACGTGGAATAGTGTTGAATGTGAAAATCTTGATTTTTTTTGTTTTGTTTATTAAGGCATAATAGGGTGTTCAATGATTTAATAATTAGTAAGTTTGATGTGAATATGAAGAAAGAATGTGATGTGTGTGGTGTGGGAGTGGAAACATTTATGCATGAGTTTGTTGGATGTTGTGAGCTGGAGGGACACATGTTGAAAATGAAGGAATTATTAAGTAGATGTTTGGGAGGTGGGTTTGTTGAGAGAATTGTGCTTGTTTGGGGTGGCTGGCAAAGTGAATGGATGTAATGTTAATTTATTAAATTATGTTTCAAGCCATGCAAGGTTTGCTGTCAAGTTAAGGATGAATATAGCCCTATTATGAAAAGAGGAAAGCTGAGGTGTGAAATATTTTTAGGAGCATAATGGAAAGAGGTGTTAATATGTTGTACGGTTATGTTAGACAAGAAGAGTTAGTTTGTGGAGGGGCGCACTTTTGTTGTGATTGGGGAAGGAGGGAGGGTAATGTTGGATTTTGGTTGAACAGTATGCTGTGCATGGTCTGTGTGTATTTTTTGTTTGATTTCTTTGATTTGATGGGGGTCTGTAGGCTGGAAGCCATGCCACGGCCTACAGGTTACCTCAATATTTTCTGTTTTGTCTGCCTGTGTTGTATTTTTTTTTTTATTCTTGTCCTCTTTGATTCTGTGGAGTTCGGTGGGTTTGTGAAATGTTTTAGTTCCGTATTGGTTTGGTATATGTGTGTTGTATTTTGAATGTTTTTTCTATAAAAGAGAAAAAAAATCTGTAGCGACAGTAGGAAGCAGGTTGAGGAGAGCCTGGAGAGGTGGAGGTATGCACTGGAGAGAAGAGGGATGAAAGTCAGTAGGAGCAAGACAGACTACATATGGGTGAATGAGAGGGAGGACAGCGGAATGGCGAAGATTCAAGGAGTAGAGGTGGTGAAGGCGTATGAGTTTAAATACTTGGGGTCCACTGTACAAAGTAACAGGGAGTGCAGAAGGGAGGTGAAGAAGAGAGTGCAGGCAGGGTGGAGTGGGTGGAGAAGAGTGTCAGGAGCGATTTGCGACAGAAGGGTACCAGCAAGAGTTAAAGGGAAGGTTTACAAGATGGTTGTGAGACCAGCTATGTTATATGGTTTGGAGACAGTGGCACTGATGAAAAGACAGGAGGTGGAGCTGGAGGTGGCAGAGTTGAAGATGCTAAGATTTTCGTTGGGAGTGACGAAGAAGGACAGGATTAGAATGAAAAGAAAGCCACTTTGTCATTATATTCTTACAGCGAATTTGTTTTCTGCATTTAACCCATCCTATTGTATAGGAGCAGTGGGCAGCTGCAGCGCCCGGGGACCAACTCCAGTTCTTCTCTCCATTGCCTTGCTCAGGAACACAGACAGGAGTATTAACCCTAATATGCATGTCTTTTTAATGGTGAGAGGAAACCGGAGTATATAAATGCAATCCAGCCATCTACCTGGAAGAAACCCATGCAGACACAGGGAGATAATGCATAGCAACGAGTATATTAGAGGGACCACTCAGGTTGGACGGTTTGGAGACAAAGCAAGATTGAGACGGTTTGGACATGTGTGGAGGAGAGATGCTGGGTATATTGGGAGAAGGATGCTGAATATGGAGCTGCCAGGGAAGAGGGAAAGAGAAAGACCAAAGAGGAGGTTTATGTATGTGGTGAGGGAGGACACGCAGGTGGCTGGTGTGACAGAGGAAGATGCAGAGGACAGGAAGAGATGGAAACAGATTATCCACTGTGGCGACCCCTAACGGGAGCAGCCGAAAGTAGTAGTAGTAGTGGTGGTAGTAGTAGATAGTGTGAGTATATATAGTATTGTATATGGGCATGATAGGTTTTAGTGTTGTGGTATGGTTCATGGGCAATGTGGGCTATAAGCAATATGATATATGTGCATAGGTTGTTGATTATTCAACCATAACAAAACTGTACAGTAGTGACATAGTACCTGTTGTGCATACATGCTTGCCTCCGATGTCCTGTTTGTTGTTCCATTTATTGCTTTGTGTGTGTGTGTGTGAGTGATGCGTGCAAGTGCTAGAAGCTGGTGTCAAATTCCTTATGTGCATACTCATAGGCACAGTCACACTTAATAGCCTACCCATTTGGGTGGTATCCGTTTCGTAAATACAAGCCTTGAACAAACAAACCATGGTGAGGGTCTGATATATTAAAATGGTGGGAATATACTCTTGTTGCACATCAAGAATAAGAATAAATAAATAATGGTTTTCTCTGCACATTTACTGCTCGTGTGTGCATCTTTCAATACTGGAATCTGAACTGCTGCAAAACGGTGAACGTGAAACGGCAGTGAAAGTGAACACAAAAACCCAAATAGGCACAGGTAGCCTTCGAAATACATTCAGATTTATTTTGCAGAACAGTCATTTTCCACTTCACAATTTAGGGACAATTTCTTTTATATCCTTTTAGAGTACCACACTGTTCACAGGCTAGCTGTACTACAATGGTAAATGGTAGAAATGTCTGCAAATGTCATTTTTAATTTAGTTTTGCTTTACAATTCAAAGAACTGTAATTACAGCAAATCTACTGGAATTGCCCTAACCAGAAAAAAAAGAAAAAAGAAAAAGAGGATTGATGAAATTGATGTTCAGCATCTTCCACTCCCTTATCACAATAAATTGGTCGAGATGTGACAACGATGCTCCTGAGGTACTTTTTTTAGCCACGCCTGACATGTTGGTTAATAGTTGGTACTGTTAATTTTCACTCAGAATGGATATTCGACAGTTTACTTCTCTGAAGACGGACTGCAACAGCAGTGTCCAAAACAAAGACATTAAAGATATCACATTTAAAAACAGTGAAATATATAACTGACATTATCCCGTCTCCTTCCCAGTCCCGTGTTTGCAGAATGATGGTACCCTGCAGGAGCTTTGTGACAAGTTACGAAATCAAAACGGGATATTAAACATGAAGCGAGACAATCGTGAATCTTGTTACTCAAGCAACAGAGGGCATCACCGTTTTGTGGCGCTTTGAAAAAGGTAAATTCACCCCAAACACAGAACTCACATTAGCTCTATCATCTCAAAACAGGGACTGCCACCAGGCTTTGGTCACAGCAGCCAATGCTAAACTTAATTTAAGACCCGTCATCAAACTACCACTTATCAATACCACAGCCAGTTGTCAAGTGTTCAGCGATAAATGAAAATGTCCACAAATGATCATACCAAATCAGTTGCTGCTCATCAAGATCAAGACCTTACATCTTTTAGTCGTTAGGGGCCATTAAATATCCATCTAACCACAACTAAACATGAAACTCTTCAGACTCACCTGAGGTCAAGCTATGATACCCTCCTTTGGCCAAATCCAAATAACTATTAGAGCAGTTTAGTGCAGGGGCACACCCCGGTACTTTCATCAGTGGAGGAAACTTTACTGTAAAGACGGGTGCTACTACCTAGAAGCCCTCTAATAATATTTAGGCTCTGGCTGTTACAGAAACACAGACTAACATTGGACCTCATGGGGTTTATAAACAAGTTCCTTTTTATTGCAATTTCGTAGTCCAGCCCCACTCCCCCATCAAAACCCCAATTTGACGTCAATTGAGTGGTGTGTAAATTAACAATACACTTAAAACTGTTCCATGACAGGAATGGGCTTACAGGCTTGAAATGGACATTTTTAACTAGTTCATATCCCAGTGCCATTATCCAATGTGCTTACGAGGGCTAATCGTTTTAAGAATGGATGTGGTCCGCGGTGGTGTAGCGGTCTAAGCATCGGCTTTGTGTCGATGCAGTTACCCACTGGGGACTGGGGTTCGCGCCCCGGTCTTGTCAGATCCGACTATGGCCAGACTCGGTGAAGCAGCAATAATTGGCAACGCTGTCTTCGGGAGGGGGGCGGAGTCGGCTTGTGTTCGTCACATGAATGCATCTCTGTGTGTCGGAATAGCAGTGATTCGGCCTGGATTTGCCTTGTCACGGAAGTGGCAAAGCGTCTCCTTCGAGACTGCCGGCCGGAGAGATGCAGTTGGCGAACGCATGCAGTGCGAGGGTGGGTGTTTGAACTAAAATAGGGATCGATTGGCCACTAAATTGGAAGGGAAAAATCAGAAATAAATTTATAAAAAAAAAGAAATGGTTATAGGACAGTGATATTCAACCATGTACCACGGGTATTCTGGTTTTCTTTCCAACCTCAACAATACGCCAGCTAATTTCACTGCTTAGTTCTCTCCCGTCTGGTTGAAAGTGGGCTAATCAGTGAAATCAGCTGTAGTTTGGGCTGGAAATATGTGTGTGTACACACACATACACACATATGTGTATGTGTATATATACATACACACACACATATATATATATATATATATACACACACACACACACACACACACACACACACACACACACACACACACACACACACACACACACACACGGTCCTTGATGGCAAATGATTGAGTATCACTGGGCTAGGAATTGAGAGATGTGTTTTCAAAACCAGTAGATGGGAGAATGAGGAGATGCACTAAGGGCTGGGTCTTTCCATCTTTTAGCCAGCATATACTTGGGAGTGATCAAGGCAATGGAAAAAAAAGGATGACCATTTTGAAATTATGAGTCAAGTCATTACCATTTGTTTGGTTTTAGTCATGTAACAATTTAATTCCTAACTTTGAATTCCTGAACTATTTAAGTTAACAAGCGTTTAATTGACATATATATGTGAACCGTCTTAAGAGTGGATTTCCCCTTTTTGCCTTGGGTGGTGCACCTCATTTAAATTATTATAATTTTCTGCCAATATTGTTACTATTTCCTTCAGAAGGAGTGTTGTGAAGTTGTTTTTGCAGAGGGCGAAAGATACTTCCATCATTATAATGTGGAAATTATGACTGATTTCAAAAAACAAAAAAAAAACATGTTAAAGTCTGAGACTGGGCCATTTGAAGGCAAAAAGAGATGAGGATCCAATAACTGGAAGGAATTGCAATTTTTTTCCCCACTGTGGACTTGCAGTTTCTTCAGGAGTCAGGCCGTTTTCTCCCATCACCGTATGGCTATCAATCCCACATCTATGAGTTTCTGAATCTTCTGAGCAATTACTGGATTCTTTAAGTGACTGAGGGAAAAAAGGGAAGAAATGGGGGGCATTTAAAACTTTGTACATTTCAATGACTGATTGTATACTTTTATTGTACGTGACAGTAATTTGAGTCAACACTCTTTCGACAAGGGAGTTGAGCTTACTCGCTGAGTGCCTGAGGGTCTTTCTGCATTTGCTCCAGGATCATTCGCATGGCTGGGTCACTCATGATCTGCTGGACCTCGGGGTCTGCCATGGCCCTTCTTTTCACCTCCTCGGGGCTGTCGTTCCTTACAGCCTGGCTCATGACACAACGCTGAATGCCCTCCGTGGCTTCCTGAATGAGAAAAAAGGGAAATCGAGTAAGGTAAGGTTAAGGATCTTTTTCTTTATTCCTCTTTAGATGAACTTAACTGGCATCAGGAAAATGGCTGCCGAAACACTAGAGGTAGAATTTAACACAACAAATAAAACAACTAAATATAAAGGATGTATCCTTGCAATGATACGATTTCAAATAAATATTCTCCATTTGTCTTTTGATAATTTTTTTTATATATTAAATGAGTATATATAGGGCATTGACACACAATGTGCATTATTGAGAATTACATTACCAGATTTAGTAAAGGGTGTATACAAATGCTAATTTTCAGACAGGCCACACTATTTAGTATTTTTTTGTGGAAAAAGCACCATCTTAACCACATTTATGCTGCTATTATGGAAAAGGCACATGGTGCAGTGCACACTTCTGCCTAGATGACCACCTGCAGTAGCTGCTATCATCAGCAAACAGTACTTGGTTATAACAAAAATTTTGTTATTTGGTTATGTTCAAAATTTATTTATTACGATAAACCCCTTCAGATGTACAATCTCATTTTCGAGGGGGTCCCAACGTATATCAGAATCACTACATAACAGAGGATTGAAAACAGAAATAGTTATCAATACAGTAACGTACACAGACAGACATCGAACTAAAAAAAATAAACAAATAAACTGAAAAATATTGCTGAGCAAAGTGCTTAACTTGACAACTTGAAATAAAAGGTACAAGACACTGTTGTAAATGAGTAAGATATTTGAAATGAATACATTTAAATATAAGTTGAAGCCAGAGAATGTGTCTTCCTACATTTAGAGATGGCCATTTAAGTGCATCATACAGTAATGAGTGAGAAAAGGACATGCAAGGATAAACCTGCAGTCTATTATATGCTGTGTTAAGAAGAACAAGGTGATAGATAGACAGCATCACCATAGTGAAGAATTGGAAGTATAAGGAGAGGCAAATTTGGTTATAAATTAAAGGTACCACAAACTCCAACATAGCCATTGTGCTCCCCATAAGAATTTATGCGAATTACAAACATCTACATGCATTTTTTCAACTAATTCTTAATCCACAATCATTCTGGCCATTGTCTTAATCACCTGCCTACAAATCGTGGACCCTGTTGTGATAAGCTGGTTCAACAAAAAAAGCAGTTAATATCATTTGGGCTCATTTGAAAAGAACATGTCATGAACATTTCTTTGCCACGTTTACTACTGCACTGGAAAAAAGAGAAGCCAGTTAAAGTACATTATCGAGCACACTTAACATCAACCTAGTGGTTGTTCCCAATTACCCTTCATGTAAAAAAGGGGTCAAGCAGTCTAAGAATTAGCCTTAATCTTAATTATTAGTCTCAATTTTGAGATTGAGGAGACATATACACTACATGGCCAAAAGTATGTCCTCACCTGAACATCACACCCATGTGTGCTTATTGAACATCGCTTTCCAAAACCATGGGCATTAATATAGTGTCCCTCCTTTAACATTATAAAAGCCTTCACCCTTCTGGGAAGGCTTTCCACTAGATTTTGGAACATGGCTTCAGATATTTGCTCCCACTCAGTCACAAGAGCATTAGTGAGGTCGGGCACTGATATTGCGGAGAAGGCCTGACTCATAGTCGCCATTCCAATTCATCCCAAAGGTGTTGGATGGGGTTAAAGTCAGGGCTCTGTTAGGGCTCAGTCAAGTTCTTCCACACTACACTCGGCAAACTATGTCTTTATGGACCTGCTTTGTGTACAGGGGCATCGCCATAAAGAAACAGTATGGGGGCCTTCCCAAAATGTTTGCCACAAATAGTCTTTATGCATGCTCAATAATCCAGGTAAGAAAATCAAATAAAATTGAATCAGTTCATCTAGACACATTTATTCAGAGAGAAACGTTTCCTCACTCATCCAAGTGACCTCTTCAATCTCAACTGACTGCAGGTATCCCCACCCTTATAAACCATACAGATGCATAATGACCGAAAACTATTGGTTTCATATGCAAATTGGAGTGAGAATTAACGAGAGTTTCAATGGCAATGTGTACTATCCACAGAGGATCCTCTGTGGATAGTACACACTGTAATGCTACTGTATTGTTTGTAAGGGTGCGGATACCTGCATTCAGTTGAGACTGAAGAGGTCACTTAAATGTCTGTGAATGTTCTCATTCATCCAGGTCATGGTTATCCAAAGGAAATTGAATCAAGTGCAACTGGATATATACCAAGTCCAGTTGCACTTGATTCAATTTCCTTTGAGGTCACTTAAATGAGTGATGCAACATTTCTCTCTCAATCAACATTCGGATTCAACTTTCTTTGATTTTCTTACCTGGATTATTGTGCATGCATTTTGACCAATTTTGACAAGGATTACCTTAAACTTGTACGTGAGGATGAGCGAACGATGCATAAGATTGCAAACTACAGGAACCACCTGAGATTCAGCCTCAGACGCAAACAGAGCAGGATTACATCTAAGAGCCTGCAAATGAAATCTTTGCTCAAAGGCCACCGAGCTGACAAGATCCTCCAGATGACACAGAGTCAGCTGTTGAACAACGGGTGAGACAAACAAATTTTACCATTGATGCTTTGAAAGCGGGCGGTACAGTGGCGCAGTGGGTAGCACGGCTGCCTCACAGCAAGAAGGTCCTGGGTTCAAAACCCAGGGTTATCCAATCTTGGAGGTCATCCGAGGTCGTCCTCTGTGTGCGGTTTACATGTTCTCCCCGTGTCCACATGGGTTTCCTCCGGGTGTTCTGGTTTCCTCCCGTAATCCAAAGACATGTAGGACAGGTGAATCGGCCATACTAAATTGTACCTAGGTGTGAATGTGTTGGCCTTGAGCTGGACTGGCGGCCTGTCCCCGGTGTCTCCTTGCCTGCCGCCCAATGACTACTGGGATAAGCGCCAGTATTTGTATTATTTGTAAAACACTTCCGAGTGGCTGTTGCAGCTAGAAAAGCGCTACATAAAATGCAGCTTGACTGATTGATATTCAACATGTGATTGAGTTCAGAGAAGGCTCATCTAGCACAACACGGAAAGACGAAAACCAGGCAGCAAAAGGAGTTCGACCTACTTACTGCACGCCAGAGACATCGGCAGACAACGGACGGCGACCTCGATGGCAGACAGAGAGATGGACGCCAGACACATGCCAGCAATGTGGACAAGTGGGTGAAGAATCTGTCAGACAGACAACTCACCAAGGCAGAGAAAGACATCCTTGCTAAGGGGCTGAATTTTGCTGTCACGCCAAGGCAAATCCTGACAGTGGAACTGATCACAGCCACAGAATCAATGATCCATAAAAACAACATCACGGACCTGGAAGCGGAGCAACTGCGGATGAAAGTTTCAGCCTACCTCAGCAATGTGAAAGTGCCACCGTCCAACATCAGTAGAGACAAGAGGAAAGCTCTCATGACTCTCAGTAAGGACAATAACATCATCATCAACCTTCTGGCAGGCAAAGGCAGACACACTGTTTTATTAAACCAGACAGACTATCATGACAAAGTTATGATGTTACTTAGCGACATGAATACTTATAAGACCCAGGCAGTGGTTACAAGAAGATTGTCTGAAGCTGTTAGAACATCCATCCATCCATTATCCAAACCACTTATCCGACTTATGGTTGTGGGATCCTGGAGCCAATCCCAGCAGTCATTGGGCGGCAGGCAAGAGCTGTTAGAACAGGACAACGCTATTGACAGAATTTTGTACCATAGATTACACCCAGGGCCATTGAAATTAGTTAATGCTTATGGCAATTTGCATATGGAACCAATCTGTTTTCGGTCGTTATGCCACTGTATTTTTTTTTGATTCCCCCCCCCCTTTTTCTCCCCAATTGTACTTGGCCAACTACCCCACTCTTCCGAGCCATCTCGGTTGCTGCTGCAACCCCTCTGCCGAGCTGAGGAGGGCTGCAGACTACCACATGCCTCCTCGGATACATGTGGAGTCACCAGCCACTTCTTTTCATCTGACACAGTGGGGAGTTTCACCAGAGGGACATGGGACATAGTGCGTGGGAGGATCACGCTACCCCCCCCCCCCCCCCCCCAAGTTCCCCCTCTCCCCTGAACAGGTGCCCCGACCGACCAGAGGGGGCGCTAGTGCAGCGACCAGGACACATACCCACATCCACCTTCCCACCCGCAGACAACCAATTGTGTCTATAGGGATGCTCGACCAAGCCAGAGGTAACACGGGGATCTGATCCGGCGATTGACTTGACTTGGTAGGCAACGGAGTAGACCGCCACACTACCTGGGCCACTGTTTTGTTTATAAGGGTGGGGATACCTGTAGTCAGTTGAGACCGAAGAGGTCATTTAGATTAGTGATGAAACATTTCTCTCAAAAAACGTTGTGTCCAGATAAACCGATTCAACTTTCTTGTATTCCAAGCTGTCCCGGTCGCTGCTCCACTTCCTCTGCTGATCCGGGAAGGGCTGCAGGCTACTACATGCCTCCTCCAATACATGTGGAGTCGCCAGCCGCTTCTTTCACCTGACAGTGAGGAGTTTCACCAGGGGGACGTAGCACATGGGAGGATCACGCTATTCCCCCTCCCCCCTGAACAGGTGCCCCGACCGACCAGAAGAGGCGCTAGTGCAGCGACCGGAACACATACCCACATCCGGCTTCCCACCCGCAGACATGGCCAATTGTGTCTGTAGGGACGCCCGACCAAGCTGAAGGTAACACGGGGATTCAAACCAGTTCCCCATGTTGGTAGGTCAACGGAATAGACCGCTATGCTACCCGGACGCCCGTGATTCAACTTCCTTTGATGTTGCCACAAAGCTAGAAGCACACAATTCTCTAGAATGGGATCTTATGCTGTCTCATTAAGATTTCTCTTCACCGGAACTAAGCGCCTAGACCACACCATGAAAACAGCCCCAGACCATTAATCCTCCTCCACCAAACTTAACAGTTGGAAGTTAGCATTTGCAGGTAGCATTCTCCTGGCATCCGCCAAACCCAAATTCATCCTTCAGACTGCCAGATAGTGAAGCGTGATTCATCACTCAAGAGAACACGTTTCCACTGCTCCAGAGTCCAATGGCGGTGTGCTTTACACCACACCATCTGACACTTGGCATTGTGGACAGTGATCTTAGGCTTGTGTGTGGCTGCCTGGCAATGAAAACACGTTTCATTAAATTCCCAACCAATAATTCTTGTGCAGACGTTGCTTCCAAGCAGTTCAGCATTTGGTGGTGAGCGTTGCAGTCGAGGACAGACGATTTTTATGCACCACGCATGTCAGCAGTCCCATTCGATGAGCTTGTGTGGCCTACCGCTTCACAGTTGAGCTATTGTTGCTCCTTTCCGTTTCACAATAACAGCACTTTAAGTTTAAATGGGCTCAAATTCGCTTAATAGACTTTTTGGAAAGATGGCATCCTATAACAGGGCCATGTTGCAAGTCACTGAGCGCTTCAGTACGACCCATTCTACTGCCAGTGTTTGTCTATAGAGATTGCATGGCTGTGTGCTTGATTATGAAAGCGAAAGCCACTTTATTTGACATTGTATTCTTACAACAAATTGTATTGCTACAATGAATTTGTCCCCTGCATCCAAACTATCCTATTGTATATGAGCAGTGGGCAGCTGCAGCGCCCGGGGAAATTTTTATGCATCTGCTAGCAATGGATGTGGCCTAAACAGCCAAATTCACCCATTACAGGGGGTGTCCACATACTTTTGGCCATATACAGTATCTACAGGAATGTGTCTGGGAATATGTACAGGTTCAGATATATACTCTAGATCTAAAGATAAAGTTAAACATAGGGCTATAGACTATACCTTTGAGGAAGAGTCAAGCTCCAAAGCCTTCTGATATGCATCCATAGCTTTGGAAAAATCTTTCATGGCCTCCAAAGCAGCTGCCTTGCGTGTGTAGCCCTTAACTGTGGACAAAGGCACTCATGTAATTTTTCTTTCAACAGGATGGTAGAGGTAGATAGGAAACATGGGTTAAGACAGTTGGAGAAGACATGCAGCCAGTATGGATTCAGACTCAGGATGCTGTGATAGGCCATAGGCCTGAGCTTACATGGTACGTACCAAACCGAATGAGCACACCAGAGCACCCTTATGTTATTTTAAAAACATCGTAAAATCAAAACACTATAAAGCTGGCAATTTTTTCTGGCATAGAGTTCACATGCAATATTGATCAATGAAAGTTCCCTACTTACTGAAGTTGGGATCGAGTGTGATGCACTCCTCACAATCCTAAACAGATAAGAATAATATTGGAATTTTCACTTTACAATGAATTTACACTTGAGCCAGGTTAGCATCTCATACACATGGGATTGCTCGGTGGCACAGTACCTTCAGAGCAAGCTGAAACTCCAACAACTTTGTGTAGCAGGCAGCTCTGTTACTGAAGAGCTTGGCATCATTGGGGTTCCTCTTGATGGCCTCAGTGTAATGTTTCATGGCTACAGGATAGTCTCCTGTTTCAGAGACAAATTTCATACTACTGTTTTTCTTTGCTTTAACAATATCAGATACCAAACACAGACCACTACTTTTGTTTTGTTTATATCATAGAAATAAGCAGGTTATTTTAATGAACAAGAGATGCATGCATGAATGTGTTTTGTGTATTTTGTTAAACCATGGTACAGAGGAGACCGATTGCGTTAGCTTTCAGGTTGGAAATAGAAGAGCCAATCTAACTGTCAGCAAACTGCACTGCATGAAGTTCAGCCTTCTCTTAAGCTAATTGTAGGCACACAAAAAGTGTGCATGTCAGGTGTGCTTTTATGAAAAACTCAACATTTCTTTAAATTCTTCAACTCTAGAAAGACCTCTACTAAAAATAATGAAGTTATGGGCAATGCTATTTTAAAACAACTGTTTTTATCTGCCTTGCCACTGGTTCTACGTTAAGAGTGGGGGGAAAAAAGTGCTGGCGTTGTGAATAGCAGAATGATAAGAATACGCTCTAAGATATAGTCTTCAAGACACAGGCAATAAACAACTACTGCAAGTAATAAAACAGACACAATCAAACACACAACCAAACACCCTACCTTTTTGGAAGGCCTCGTTGCCCTTGTTCTTCTCTTCCAGCGCGACTTCAGGGTTGATGTAGGCAAGTTTCTCCTGCTCCTTGACTATCTTCTCTGCCTAATTATTCAGACAGAATGTAAACAAACAGTCATTAAGTGCTGTTATAAGTTGTGGTGAAATCACAGCAGGTAAAATGTCCTTTCTGTTCAAGGCAGTCAGTGATGATATTGGCACTTGGGAACATTTTGAAAAGTATGTTTCTCATCTCACATCTTAAATTCTTACCATGGAGTTTCTTTCTCTAAGTACCCAGTAAGACAGTGTGAAGCAGAACTACTGTTTAACCAAATAGTCATTCACAGTGAAATGCACTGAAAATCAAATTCAGTCACTGATTGATTTCATTTCAATTCAACATTTCACATCTAAACTGAGGTGCTGATCGTAGGAAAGTCTCAATAGCACTGTTGTTGAAATTTTAGAAAATGTTTGAACACTAGAATGACCGGGATTTCACTCCTACCTAAAACGACCATGGGCCGTCAAAATGACAGCCGGTTTTTAAACTCAACATTCAGTCAAGACAAATAACCAATTGAGAGATTAATGCATTGCATATGTTAGTGTGTCTGTTAAGAGATGACTGATACCAAAATTAACATTTTAACAATTTTAATACTATTTTTTCAAACAATTTAAAATCGCCACTGTCCAATGTCTGTAAATACTGCAACGCCTCGGTGGTATTCATGGTGTGTCTGAAACAGTGTCTGTAACCAGACATGTTGGCAATAATCAAAAATCAAGTTTAGACTATTTCTCTGCACTGGAGAACACTAGTGTGTTTCTAGGACAGAGCAATGAACTTCACGAAGGAAATGATGCGACCAACACATGCCATAGTGACATGATGCGCACGATCACGTGCAAATTACATGCGATCATTTTGATGACTCATGGTCATTTTAGGTAGATCTTATCATAACTTTGTTTTTTTTGTGCAATTGATCTAAAACTAATTTTAATGCAAATATATGCAATTTCAGGAGCATTCAGGGAGTGACAGGTCTGTATCTTTTCTTTCTTCCACAAAGTTAGTAAACTTTGAAAATCTAAACCTGTCAAAATGACCCCCTTGGTCGTTCTAGTGTTAAGGATTTGCAACACTTCGATGGCATTGAAGACCTAAAAAAATCTAAAGTGACCCTGTTTACAAAAATATTTCTACATGCAAAGAAAGTTGAATCAGTTCATCTGGACACAACGTTTACGTTTCATCACTCGTCTAAATGGCCGCTTCAGTCTACACTGACTGCAGGTATCCCCACCAAAATAAACAATACAGTGGCATAACGACCGAAACCAACGATCAGTTTCATATGCAAATATGGCGTGACCATTAACTAGAGTTACAGCGGCCATGTGTACTATTCACAGAGGATTTGGGAAGGTTTGCAATCACAGCATTGTAAGATGGCGACAAATGTACTTGCTGTGATTGCAAACATTGCCAAATCCTCTGTGAATAGTACACATGGCCATTGTAACGCTAGCTAATGGTCACGCCCATATTCGTTTATAAAACTGATCACTGGTTTCTGTCGTTATGCATCTGCATTGTTTAAAAGGGTGGGGATACCTGCACTGCAGTCAGCTTAGACTGAAGAGTTCACTTAGATGAGTGAGGAAACATATCTGTCAATAAATGTGTCCTAATGAACTTTTTTTGATTTTCTTACCTGGATTACTGAGCATGCATAAAGACATTTCTACATGCTTTTGTTGTTAAAGATGATTTTAGCAGGTGAATAAATACAGCTTGGCATCTGAAGTTATTCAGTTGACACAACATTGCTCAATTTTTTGGAAAAAAGCTGAACGAGACAGCAAATAAACCTCACCTGTTGGCACTTCTTTAGGACTTCAGGGGTGCGATGCTCAGTTAAACTCTTGTTGAAATACTGAATGGCCTCTTTGTATTTCTCCTGCTTGAAGTAAGAGTTGCCAGTTCTAGCCAAGGCCCTGCAAGGATAGGAAGAAATGGATCAATATGAACAATCTACATGATACTGAATTTGGAATAATCCTTGACTCACAACCTACAGTACAATTGTGGCATATTAAGCTATTCTTGCTCACATCATGTACAGTCTTAAATCAATCACAGCATGTTATGTTGGAATAAGATTATTTTATCTGAAATGTGAAATGTGCCAGTTTTATTTACCATTATAAACAACTTTCACCAGTGTTTGTGATGCTACGACCATGTAAAAATGACACCATGAATGCAATCACATTAATACTTAAAACCAATAATTGTATTAATATTTAATCTCTATCCTCAAATTTCCTAGGTAGTTGCAGTATTGACCCTTTGCACGTGACGTCACATCCCACTCGCGGGGAATATGAACGCCATGACGGATGGCAGGAAGTGATAGATCGGGAAATTCAAAAGCGAACAACAAAAACAAACAAAATATCACGACGGATGAGTAGCTATTATAGTTTAAATTTAAGTGATGGCTACCAATAGTCAGAGTAATGTTGTGGAGTTGTCCTGTGAAGTGAGTCACCTTGTAGGACGGCACAAAGAGCGATATGTGGAGAAGCAAGCGATAGCAGGGTTAGCTACCGACCCGTACTTTCTTCCTACCGATGTGTTCACGGATCTAGCAAAATCATCCAGTCTGCCCGAGTTCAATCCACACGATCTGTACCATGATGTTAACGGAGTGTCCCCATACACAGGTGCTGACCTGTGTGTGTGTGTGTGTACATATATATATATTAACCAAAAATTATGCATTTTTAATTTAATTAACACATTTCATATGAAGAGGGAAGTATTTTTCCTCATAAGAACAATAAAAGTCTGAGATTTATGTGATTTTTTAAGTGTTACCTTACATGAATGTGAGAAATGGTCAGAGTGAACATGAGAAAATGATTGTA
The DNA here is from genome assembly GCF_029633865.1 of Lampris incognitus. Lineage (NCBI taxonomy): Eukaryota > Metazoa > Chordata > Actinopteri > Lampriformes > Lampridae > Lampris > Lampris incognitus. The sequence continues at coordinate 17,235,165 of NC_079218.1, forward strand.
ATTTAACAAAAACAGCTAAAAACATACAAATTGTATATTTATTATTTAATTGTATTTTGCTTCATGCTAACCAGTACACTTGAATCAGTGGCTTCAGACACTGAAAACATTACTGACAAGTTTTATTATGCCTCCTTGTCCCCTTTGAATGTTGTGGACTCAAACTTAACACTTTCTATGGAATGACCCAAATGCTAGCTAGATGGCAAGACTGCGTAACCTACTATGAAATGGCAAGGAAAGTATGAGCTGCTTTTGGTTACAGTCGATTTGAGTTTTGATGGCATCCTAGGGGAAACAGGTTAAAAACATACACAGCTGGCTAGCTATGTCTTACCTTTGCCATTATGAGGTACATCCCCTTGCTGTGAGCATAGCACCGCAATTCTGTAACCCAACCAGCTACAAAGAACTGGTAAGCATCCAGACTTTTGTATGCTTTTAGGTCAGCACCTGTATATGGGGACACTCCGTTGGTAACATAGTGGTACAGATCGTGTGGATTGAACTCGGGCAGACAGGAAGATTTTGCTAGATCCGTGAACACATCAGTAGGAAGAAGGTACGGGTCGGTAGCTAACCCTGCTATCGCTAGCTTCTCCCCATATCGCTCTTTGTGCCGTCCTACAAGGTGACTCACTTCACAGGGCAACTCCACAACATTACTCTGACTATTGGTAGCCATCACTTAAATTTAAACTATAATAGCTACTCATACATTGCAATATTTTGTTTGTTTTTGTTGTTCGCTTTTGAATTTCCCGGTCTATCACTTACTGCCGTCTGTCATGGCGCAGTCTCCCTCGTCACGTGATAATTTTGACGTGTCTGCAAAGGGTGAATAGTTATTTGAACAACTTTTAGAATGAATATACTAAGCCTCTTATACTGCAATCAGCTGTATTTTAAATGTTAAGAAATGGTCCCAAACTATTTATCGGTGAAATTGAGATCCCTGAAAACGACTGAGAAAGAGAATTTAAATAGGATATTTGGCATGTACATTAGAGGCCTCAAGTAACCTGCATGAATGAGTCATTATCATTTTAAGTCAACAATTCAGGGCTTTAAAGTTTAAAAGAAAAAGTAGAAAATGCAGGTTACATGTTGCAAATTGTAAGTGTATGTGCATATTATCTCCTGAGAAAATCGTTTTCCATACCCAGATTCATGGTAACGAAGAGACTTGTCCATTACAGGGGGAAAACAAAACAAAAAAATAACTAGCTAAAGGCCTTTAAAACTGAGTAAGCAACACTTCAAGGATAATACATTTTGTTTTTTAAAGCTGGGTCTTAATTTCATATTTTTTGTCATCACGCATATTGGTTATATCATTTTACTCAACAGCTTCTTCTTTGAGATTCTGGATAAGGGGAACAGCTTTACAATGGCATTTTACAGGGAAACTAAACACGAACGTCAGACATGTTTCTACGAGTCCCATTTAAGCCAATTATCTAAACCACATATTTTCACAAGGTGAAAATAAAGGTGTAAGTAAAAAGTTATCACCCAAAATGTCCAATAAGATCAATGGCCGATCGCACTGATGTGCCAATTCCTGGTTCACCTTGCAGGAATGACCCACCTATACTTACCATAGGAAGCAGTGCTCATCGAAATCTAATAACTACCCATCCAGCGCAACTAAGTCACATAACGGCAAATCATGTACACAGTCTAACCGAGACGCTAGGCTTTTTTTTTTTTTTTTGCTATTGCTGAAAGGAGAGGTTTGAGACTCGTGTTCAGTTACTCTATCAGATACCGTTGTAAAGCTGTCTAGTCATGGTCCTGTATCCAAAATCTCCACAATGAAGCCTTTGGGTAAAATGAAATCATAACCAGGGGTTGATTTTAAGGAAAACTTCTAGCTGTACACGCAAGCAAGAGCTTATTTTGAGGTTGTCTATCAAGAGTTGAGTTCATCCCAAATAAAAGTGAACCAAACCTCCGCAGTGAAAACTTTTATTTACAGAAGTAAACACTCCTTTCTGAATAATGTTTGTGTCGCTCTGGTGTTTTACAATGGTGTGAAGCAATGGAGAAAAGGTCAGCACATGATATACATGAAAAGAAGTGTACAACCACGAGCACTACTTAAATGACTAGTGAAATGACCATCTGAACGACTGAAACGCAAGGCTTGATGTTTTCAGAAACCATCTCAACTCAAAAAAGTGCAGATCACAAAGATGCTTTCACAAGTTGAACATGATTGTATTCATTTTGTAGGCAAGGCGGCTTGTTTTAATGAGAGCAATTACACAATTTGAGCAGCAGGTTTAGCTAGTATTTCATCTGAGGATGGGTTGAGTTTGTTTCACAAGTTCGCAATTTATCTAACTGGGACATAACATCAACTGGGATGTAACACGAGGTGCAAGGAAATAAAACCCAGGAAGTTGAAATGACACTCAATCAGTAACAACAGATCAAAAACTTACCGCCAAAGGCCAAGCAAAGACACGTAGCAGCTACTGTTTTTTTAAAGACATGGAACAAATATGTTCTGCATTACAATGAAAAGTTATTAATCATACATTTTTGAATAACTGGTAGCCCTGATGCCAAATATAATTTTGTGAATACTACTATGTGTTAACAGCTTGTTTTTTCTCTTTTTTCAAGGTTGTAAAAAACAGAATTGTCCTTTAGGATACACTAGTTATTCATTTGGACTGGTGTTTAAAATTCATTCATTAGTTTCAACCCATTTAACATTCCTCTAATACCAGAGGACCGATGTTTTGGTTGCAGATTAAATGTTTGTGCCACTAATTCACCACAAAGACTGTTCTCTCTCCATTTGCGTCTGATAGTTTGAATTTTCCCAGTTTCACGATGAATGCTCGTATAGAATAACTTCGTCTCAGTTCCTTACACGGCAGTTGGATGAGTAATATGCACTTACTTGACACTGCAATTTGACTGACAGTGGATTAATTTCCAGCAATGTTAAAGATGGGTACAGAAACTCACTTTGCAATTTGTCTGTAATCCTCTCTGTTCTCTCTGCCCACATCGATGGCCTTCTCACACAGCTCTCTGCACTTTTCGTAGTCACCTTTCTCAAAGTACACAGCTGAGATGGAAACAAGGAAAGATGAGTTAACATGGTAAAGCTTACTGCCTTTAAACTTCTACCTACTCTTTTTTAAACATATATTAATTTATTTTCTTGTTTACCTAATTAATTATGGATTTAATACCACCCATTATTACTCATTCACTAGGGAAATGTTTTACTATTTTTTCTATTATCTCTATATTGTACATTTTTTGTGTTTGTTTTATGATGTTCAAAATAAAGGTTACTCAATCAATCAGAAATCAGGAGGGAAAAGTCAACTTACTCTTAAGCATTCAACAAATACTTATAATCCCCCAAGGACCCATTTAATGCATTTTTTAATAAAATAATCTTCAACAATTTATTCTTCCATGCTGCATACATGAATCTTTTTTTTAATTGTATGAATAGCATATTTGAACTGCAGTTTGCCTTATTTAGTTGATCAGTTGGTACGATATTTGAATTAACAAATAACTACTTAAGTTTAAACTCAAGATGTTTTCTACAAGATGACAATCCATACCTGCTTGATTGGAAATATAAGTCATGTTGGTAGGGTCATGCTTAATTGCCTCCTCATAATGTTTCAGTGCAGCATCAAAGTCTTTCTTCTTATATGCAGTGTTCCCAAGTTCTTTTTCCTTCAGAGCCTAGTTAGTCATAAAATAGAAATCGCGATTTGAAGCAGACACAGATTACACATAAACCAAGAGTTAAAACGGCTAAAATCTCACAATGTGAACAATATCAATGAGACACATGAGCTTCCTGTTCTCCAAAAGAAGATATATCACGATTTTTGAAGGCTTAAACAGTTACTTAAACATTTTCCCAACAAACTAAAGAAAAACTGATACTCTCCTGTCTCTCTAGATTTCTATAACTACAGTACCATGCGCTTTGGAGATAATAATCGGAAGTATGACAAAAAGTTCAATGTCAAAACCTTTCTCTTGTTCTCAGGCAGGTCCTCCTCCTTCGGAGGGGGTGGCTGAGTCTCTTTGGGTTTGGGAGGGGGAGCTGGTTCTTCCTCCTCCTCCATTCCAGCCAGGTCTAGCCCAAGCAACACAGAGAGTGTGGTCATCACTCTAGGATCTTGCAGTTTCCTGCAAAAAAGGAAGACAGACAGAAGCATTTCTGATTCAGTGGTTTCTTATGGGTTCTCCAGTTTCCTTTTCAAAATCAAATATTTTTTCTACTATATGTCAACATTCTAGACTTGACTGGCTTTGAAGAGTTTGGTCCCTTTTTGCTTTCTTTTTTTTTTTTTAAAGATTTTTTGGGATTTTCTACCTTTATTTGATAGCAATAGTTGAGACAGAGACAGAGGGGATGACATGCAGCGAAGGGCCCGGGCCTAATTCGAACCCAGGTCGCTGCAGTAAGGACTCAGCCTTATGTGGTACACGCTCTATCAGGTAAGCCACCGGGGCACCCCTGAGTTTGGTCACTTTTCAATGTTAGTCTATGAAAAGGGTCGCTCTATGATATCATTGTAGACCACCAGTTTTATTCTGCACTGGAAAAATCACACTCCATTACAAATACCACAATATATGAAACGTCAGTTGGCCTCCAAATATATAAAATGGATAGTCACGAATCAGGATTGAATATTGATCTAGCTACCTTTCACAAAATTTCTTCTGATCAGCTCCTCTATTATTTTGTAATCAAACTTCAGCCTGATGGCGTATAACAAAAACCGTTAGCTGAATAATCTTTCAAAATACACATACGTGGCAAGCTCTGAAGGCTTGTTCCTGAGCTGCTCCAACAGTTCTCTGTAGCTTGGATCTGATAGCAGTTCACGGGTCCGAGGGTCTGTCTCCAGTTTCTCAAACAAGTTGGGCATGGCAAAGGGGTTCAACATCTTTTTTTCTGGTGAGGTCATTAACAGATGGTTAGTAGTGTTATCATTATGGTCACAGAGCATGACTCACTGTACATGCAATGTGTTCAGCAATTAAAGATGTGATTTTGCTTTGGAGATTCTGTTAGCCATTTTCTACCCACTTAGGTGAGAACAGAGAATGCATACAACTTCAAAAGGATCATAGAGAGACAACTGGAAATTTGCACGACGAATTTCAAAGTTGTAAAATCTACAACTTCTACCTGCTAGCCGGGCTTCGATGTTCTGCAAACCCTCCTTGAGTTGCTGATTACTTGGCTCTCGTCTGAGTCCCTCCTGATAAGTCACTTTAGCATCCTCAAATCTTCCAAGAAACTCTAAGGCAGCTGCTTTCCGAGAATAACCCTAATCAAAATTGAGACACATCATGCCATTTTTGTTGACTGCCTTTTGTCATCAACATCTTGGACAAGACCAATGTCACCTTACCTTGCCCCAATCAGGCTTGATCTTGATGGTCTGACAGGCATCCTGAAGGGCACTCTCATAGTTGCCTTTTTTGGCATGTGCAGCCGAGCGGTTACTATATAGGACATGGTTTGAGGGGTCAAGGGCCAAGGCGTCAGTATAGCAGCGTAAAGCTTCATCAATATTCCCTGCACTCAGTGCCTTGTTGCCCTGATCTTTCAGTTCAGAAACCTGTAAAATATACAAATCAGAATAAGAACATCATGTCCATTCAGTGCTAAATTCTCACACAAAAACACAAACACCCCATAAACATTACCTTTACCCTAAAAACTTCAAATCAAGTTCTACAACTGATCAAAATGAACAAAAACCCATGTTATGTGTGCCTATAAAAGAAGCTGTCAAACACAGCCAAACAATCAGCTTTTCGTGACATTTTGTCAGACAGGAACAGCCCTGTTTGGCAGCAGTGCCAGAAATAGCCTGCGGTTCCTTCTATCTTTATGCATGCTCAATAATCCAGATAAGAAAATCAAAGAAAGTTGAATCAGTTCACCTGGACGCAAAATTGTGTTCAGATGAACTGAGTCAACTTTCTTTGATGTGGTTTCTTCTGTGTTTCAAACGTGTGTCTGCCATCAACTGCACCAAGTCAAGTTTTAGCTTTTCTCACTATTGATTCCCTTTGTTTTGCAAGACATACACCGTTAAGCTATACATCGTGCAAAACGATAAGCCCCATAAATCTGACGTCTGATTACAGCAGAGCATTTGATATGCAATTTTAGACAATCACAGATCTGAGACATTTCATCAAGCTCTTCACTAACTTATGAGAACTTATCTCAATAGCTGACTTAATTTGCTGAAACAGAATACAACTTTCAATCCATGATAGAAAAGCAGGTAGGCTAAAACTGTGTTACCTGATAATGTGTAAGAATAACTACAAATGATATAAAAAATTCAATTATTTTTATAACGCAATGAGTTGCAATTATCCTCCAAAGCTTCCCATCTGAAATGTTTACAGCATTAGATAAAAAAGACATGCACAAATTTAGAATTTCAAGTAGATGCTACTGCATAGAAATCTAGTTCAAATGTCTTTGCACTCAAGAAAAAAAGTTTGCAATAAGTTTGCAATAAGAATGCACTGTAAGGATTTCAGAGTTTTGCAATTAAAAGAAAACATTAGAAATCTTATTTAGGCATCAGGGGAGATTTATCAAATACGCATTCCTGACCAAAGCACAACAGCTAACTGTGTCCAAAGCCGATGTGGGACTCTGGTCAAACTGAAAAGGCTGTGAAATGATGCCCAAGTATTTGATTTGTTGGGGCCCATATATACATACGGACGACTGCATCGCTGATCCGTCCATGTCAAGTAGGTCTACTGATCATAGTAAGCAAAACTTTTCGTCTTTAGCTCCCTTGACAGAGCTGAGAGAACATTCGAGAGGGACAGATGCACCGTTACCGCCGCGTGTAGCATGCAATGATTAGCGCAGATGCTGGTCCAAAAATATCCTCGTTATTTCGGTATCTACAATAGGAAAACCGCTGCAGCTGGTACAAGTTGGCTCTCCAAGTCTTCAGACACGACGTGTGGTTGTATGATTTGTAAACGAGACCCATTTGTTCATATATCCATCTATTAATGTGCAGTGACTGGTCCATATGGATGGGCTAACAGTCACTTGCCGGTTGGCGATTAGCTAACATCAGATTGCCATGTCTTCACACCGGCGAAGGCCAAAATATGTGTATATATATAAATCAACGGCAATAAAATGAAGTCAATCAATAGCTAGCAAGCCCTTTTGCACTGATGTTTACTTTTGAATTAAACCACTGTAGTCAATTATACAGCTAACATCAACCGCGTCGTGCGATAAAATTGACATTGTCTAAGGTGAAAAGTGAACACACAGTAGCCGAGTACCGCTTGGTAGAAACGGGACAATTCTGTTAACTAACCAGCCTCTAGTGTGCTCTAGAAGCCCCTTGCACAGGACTTTAACCGGGACCAGGGCAACGATAGCGAAGTGCTGGACACTAGTTACTAATGTCAGGTTAACGCTAAGCTAACGTTAGCGTTTTTAGTCAGGTTTACTCTGGCTGTAGCCTGTTAACGTTAAATAAAGCCCCTCTGAGAAAAAATGCGAATACTAAAACTGTTACTGCGAAATAAAAGCAATAAATTCTTGCTTTTAAACACAACCAAGAAGGCTCGGGGTTGTGATTTACAACACAAAAATGCAAACTACAGCTGCATGATACTCACTTTCTCCATGGTGCAACCATGAGGTTCCTTCCAGAAACTACTGCGGAAGAGCGCCGCCCCCTGCACGACATATAGGTTGCCAGTTTCTGCTAGAGAAAATCCGGAAGGGGGGCAAAAAAAAAAAACCCAAAACAAATAAACATCCAAATTTAACAGCGTCCCCGTGTGCTGCTACTATTCAGGGGTAATCGTTCAGAGCTGCCAAACAATTTGTGCTTTATTCTCGATATGACCATCCGATTTCTTTCAAATTATCGAATTAGTCTGTAAATATCCACCAAGTGCTGATAGTGGTATAGGCTAACCAAATAGTTTTTCACTTTGAGACCCTGGAAAAAAAGTTTTAATTCTTTCTTTTTTTTTAACATAAATTAAGGGTTGGGGTGGTTAAAAAAAACACACTGCATAGAAAAAAATTTTAAAACTTAATTTTTTTTAAATTTTACAACATGTCCATTATAGTGGACAACAGGATTTTATAATTCTCAAAACGTTTAAAAGCTACGTATATGGAAAGATCCTGAAGTCATCCAGTAATATACAACATAGTAAAACATCACATACAACACAAATAGAAACGTAGCTTTTCCATTATTTTGTAGTAACGTCACCATTTCACCTGAACCTTTGGTGATTTCTTCATTAGATGTTTGACTCTATATGTATTTCATTAAGTATGCTGACTTTTTGGAGACACAGAAGAACATGATGTACTTTATGCATCTCACAAAGGTTTTGCTTTTGCATCCAAGCATTCTGCATCTGGAAGCATTTGGAATGTTGACCATTTGGGGCAAATTGATTGCACCATATTTCCTTAAGTTCTCATCTGGGTGGGGCTTCTTTTTCTTGATTTCTGGAGAGAATTTTTCATCACTTGAGTCAGTTTCATCTCGTTGACATACCTGTGCCTGGGGTATCAGCTCCTCAGCCAAGAAGAGTTTGAACTCCAGGTATTGGGAAGTTTTCTTGGCAGGTCATTGCAAGGCCTGGCTGTCTTGTCAGTATTGAATCTATGAGTTGGTGATGGCTACATCAGTGAAATTGAGCATGGTACAAACAGTCCACTTCTTGGTGCGGCTGGACATTCTGTAGTAGCTGAGCATGCAATCGCACATATCAACCCCCCCCCCCCGGCCATGTTGCTGTTATATTCCACTACCACTGTAGGTCTTGGGACTTTGACTTGCTTGTTTTCTTTTTTTTATCATCTGGAACAGGTGTCCTGGGGCTCAATCCAATGGATGGTCGATACCATGACAACAGGCTTGTTGTCCACCCACTTGATGAGTGTGATTTCATGAGGTCTCCGTACAATCATTTCTGATTACTCTCTTCCTATTTTGCTCAGGACCTTGTCAGCAGTGAAGTGGCACTCTTTTGGAATTCGATTCTTCTGAACTGCTCCCGGAGCAGGAAGGCCCCTTTCTAAAAGAGCCTCCAGAAGTTTGATGGTGGTAAGATACCAGTCAAAGTACACCAGTGTTCCTCTGGGAACCGCCTCAGTCAAATGCAGGACTGTATTTGGACCTATTCCCATTTGCTGGTCTTGAACAAAGATGTTCTCTCCCTGTTAGGTCTCAAAGTCCAACACAAGGCCACTTGAAGCTGTGAGAACAAACACCTTTAATCCTGTTGGATTTGGTTTGCTGGGAAAATATTGACGAACTGGACACCGGTCTGTGAAGGGAACCATTTGTTCGTCAATGCAGACCTTTGCTGGCCTGGGTAGGCTGAGGCAACCTTGGAGCACTCTTGAGGGGTGGTCTTACTTTCCAAAGCAGATCTCTTCTTCTTCTCATCTTCTGGCACATCCAAATCATTGACCACTCTCAGTGACGATCTGATCTTGTAAAACCGATCTCGTGTCATGGAGTCAGTTATAATCAGGACTCTTGTTTTGGCAGCCCAAAACATTTTGATTCTTGGATATCCCAGGCATGCCATGTACACTGAGATTCCTAAAGAGGTCTTGATCTCTTCTAGTGTTGTGTTCAAGCTGCAGCCTGAATTCTGTGCCATGTGCTGATTGGTGAAGACAAACAGATCCCGAATTAGTTGCTCATCAATGCACTGCTGGAAGTGCTGCAGTTGGCTCCAGTCTCTATGGCTTAGGACAGCATCGTCTGGTGTAATTTTGAATTCTTCATCTGGCTTTTGTCTTGGTTCACCTCATCTGGTTTCTCCTCATCTGAACGTCCATCCTCTCCTGTCTCATCCTCTCTCACTGAACTCTCATCCTCTGATAGATCTACTATGTCTAAATCGCCCTCAATTCTGTTAAGAATCCTCTCTGCCTCCATCAGAGAGCTGTCTACTGTAACCGGTTATTTTTTTGCCCGGTGCGGGATTCGATACGAGGTGTACTGCACCACAAGGCGACATCACTAACCGCTCGGCTAAAGGGTCCGACCCGTCAGCTAGGGGCTAACGTGTCTTATTAGTAGTTTACACTACTGAAAAAAAGCGAAACAAACATAAGTACAGTCCTGACATCCACTACAGAGCGCATTTATAAATGTAAACTAAATTAGTTGTTTTTCCAAAAGAAAATACATAAGCCAGTTTCATGTCATATTGCTTATGACATGAAACTGGCTTGTACTGTCTCATAAAGAGTTTACTTGACTCACTGGATTATTTTGCTCCTTATTTGTTGAGCACGTTCCCTACCGTTGAGTGTTTCTTTTAACACAGTTTGTGTGTGCGTCCGATTTGCTAGCGTAATAAATTTTATCAGCTCAAGTAAAATTCTGTGGAACGTTTCAAGAAATCTAACTGAATGGGAGGCTCACACAAAACCAAAAAAACCCTGACACAAAGTTTTAACGTCCGGATGGATGCAGGCCGCACGGAGGAGAATACGCCGCGTGATCCATCTTTTCTCTTGTTTCATCTTTGGGGCAGACCGGCATTTTCCCACAACACCCTGCTTCTGTATTCACGGACGACGAAAATGGCTGACAACGGAGCAGTGGTAGGTCCTCGAAGGATGCATTTACAGTTTCAAGACATTTTACATTTTCGGCAGTCAAATTAACTTGCTACCTTCCACAGGTCGAGGTAGTTGAAGGCTGTCGGCTCCCTGTTCTTCGTAAAAATCAAGAAAACGAGGACGAATGGCGTAAGTTGCACCCAGTAGATTTGCTAGCACTACGCTAGCTAGCTAACTAGCCTTAGCTGTTGTTAATATACGTTTCGGCCTTTAAAGCCACGGGAGCGCTAATCAGGCAGCGGGGAGAAACGCAGTCGTGCGTCATAAAACACACTGGGAGACAATTTTAACTTTATTGTTAGTTTTAAAATGATCAGTCGTGTAAACACACAGACTGATAGATAACCCATGGCCGGATCTGGTTGCAGATGAAAAGTCCATCATCGCGAGTGAATAATTTTCTCAAGAGTAATAAGGGAGATGTGTAAATGACATGTTGTTGTGATGTCACATTCAAATGACTTTATTGGTATGACGTAACACTACATATTACCAATGTCATTGGCAAGGGTTTTGTTGATTTATGATTATTATGTTGACAGTTATATGTTTCTTTCCCGTTGGCAATAGGTCCCTGAAGCTGAAAATGTCTTTATTATTGCTGCTGACAATCTTGTTATCTAGACAGAAAGCTATGATCATTCTCAGAATGCTTTTCTCTATTCTTGCAGCGTTGGCCGAAATTCTAAGTGTGAAGGAGATCCCAGGGAGAAAACTTTATTATGTTCATTATATTGACTGTGAGTATTATTTACCTCAACTTGTGTTTCTTTGAATTTGTATTGTGGTAGTATAATTCATTTTGGGGCAAAATATCACAGCCAACATGTTTGTGTGTATGTGTAAAATTGCCTATGCCTAAAGTCAACAAACGTCTGGACGAGTGGGTCACACCAGACAGACTGGACATAAAGAAGCTCCAGTTCCCGAAGAAAGAAGCTAAAACACCAACAAAGAATGGTCTTCCAGGTTCCCGTCCCAGCTCTCCAGAGAGAGAAGTGGTAAGAGCTGCTGTACTTGCTAAATTCCCAAAAACGGACATGTTGAGACTTTTCCCCACTCCCAGGTTTTTACTTTATTTCTTACAGTATAAGAACCTCAACTTCGACAATACCATGTCAGCATTGTCAAAGTAGCATTATAGACTTGCAGCAAGAACAATAACTTGATGAGCTGGGTTTGCATTTTATGTCCAGTATGATGGGAACTTGGGAAGCCACACTTAACAATTGTGCTATTTCAAAGGTGGGAGCCAAGCATTCGTAATTATGGTAGAGAAGTGAGATAAGATCTTGTCAAACCCATTTACCCTTATATAGTATTAAACCCTGATGCTTGCTTACAGTAAAATCAAATGCTAATAGCGCTATTATTTTCCATTACCTGCTCTGTGCATATGGGTAAGTGATCATTTTTGACTGTTTGATGTTCGTGATGGTTAGTTAAATTGATATTTGCTGTTGATGGTATAGAATAAAAACAATATATCAGCCTTGTTATAAATTAGTTCTTTTTTTAAGATTTTTTTTAGGCATTTTTACCTTTTATTGGACAGTGACAGTGAAGAGGCTGACAGGAAATGGGTGAGAAAGAGAGGGGTATGACGTAACAAAGGTCACTGGCTGGAATTGAACCAGTGACAGTTTTGGCCATGTGGCATGGGTTGTTACCATTCAGCTACAGGGCACCATGAATTGGTTCTTGTTGAGATGAGTAACAATGTTAAAGTGGGTATTTGTAGTGGCTGCCAGTATGCTGGGAAGACTTTTTGTCTAAGGTTAAGGATAGCATTGACTATTACGTTAACCTATTTTGCAGTCTGCAGTACTATTGATACTGCTATATTAAGTTGGTATCTTAAATCAGTCATTCAGGGTTTGTTGGGATAGGATGATAAGAACCGATGCAGATAATTATTTCAGAGAAACCTACAGTATTAGTGATAGAATTGTTTTCTTATCTATTTACTTGAAGCTTGCTATGTCTTTCGAAAATAGCCCTAAAATCTTTTAAATATTCCTGATGCTGTATGCAGGGTTCCCACACTTCCTGGAAAACCTGGAAATTGTAGAGTGGTTTTCCAGTCCTGGAAAAAAATCTGGAAATGGTAAAAATAAATCACATGTCCAGGAAATATTATTGAAGTCATGGAATATGATAGAGTTGGGTTTGGATTATAAAATTGTATTTCTACTTGCTGACATGACATGTTTTTAGTGGGGTTTTTTGGGTTTTTTTGTTGCTGAGATTGCATATTTTTAGCCACTGCATTACACATAAATGTTTGAAGTTGGGGGGGGGGTATTGATTAGCCAGCTAAAAGTTAACACATTCCAGTTAGAGAATGTTGAGGCCTCCACTAATCACTGAGACTGAATAATATGACCTTCCATGAGCAGTGGTTGTCACATTCATCCAGGCAAAGGTCATGGAAAATGTCACAGAAAAAGATTTCCTTAAAAAAAGAGTGGGGACCCTGTGTATGGTTAGGCTAATCATTAGAAGTTCATTAATTATACTTCTTTTTTTAAAACAAAAATCTTATAGAATTCTTGTCTTCTCATAAAATTATATTCTCGTAAATAATCCAGTGAGTCAAGTAAATGCCTTATGGGACAGTACTTTTTCGTGCCATATGCAATCATCAGCTGTCATCTTTCCCTTATGAAACTTATGACAGCTCATGATTGCTTATGGCATGAAACAGGCTTGTACTGTCTCATAAAGCATTTACTTGACTCACTGGATTATTTCGCTCCTTATTTGTTGAGCACTTTCCCTACCATTGAGTGTTTCTTTTAACAAAGTTATTCTCCTAAATATAATTGTATTTCCAATATTTCCTGAAATAGATGTTCTCAGTGTTGTTTTTTTTTTTGGGGTGCTCGCTTGATTAGTGGAATTGTATATACAGTGAATACCAAAAAAATTGAGCACAATGACTTTGAGGGTTAACGGATGAATGTCAGTTAACCCTCTCCTTCTCTTCCTTTCTGTTCAATTCAGAGGAAGAGTCTAGATCTCAACCTACAAACTGCCACAGCTCCTTCCAGAGGCAAAACCCTGCCTACACCGGTACAACTTGAATTTACCCATTCTAGGGGGCCATGACAAAAACTTTATTCACACTAGACTAGTATTTTCTCAGGATAACCAATAATTGATTTTCAAAAATTGACATTACACAATTGACTTGCTTAATCTGCTGTGGCTACTAAATGGACACAGTCCTAGCTAACGTCAAACCAAACAGGTAATGAAGTCTGTTACTGAGATGGTGCTCCTTTTGAAATTTACTCAATAGCTGCTTTTGATCAGGACTTTGGTTTGTGTTTAGCAAATTACAGCATATGTGACAGTGGCTTTTTTTTTCTTTGTTCTTTTTAGCGCTCGTCTTTGGACCCATCTAATAGTGTTTCTTCCATACCGAAGAGGAAAGCAGAGACCGTTTCCTTGGCAACTCAAGCATCTCCGGCCCCTTCCGTGCCTTCACTACCAGGTTCAGCTGAAGCCTCTCAGGCACCTGTTTACCCTAGTGTGAGGGAAACAACCACCTTTAACCCCAAAACTCGTGATGACCATGATCAGCTCGCCTCTCTTACAACGGTAAACCAACACCTAAAGGCTTTGTGGGTGTTTGGATAAGATACTCCAATTTAATAATGTTTAAGCCCGTTGTTTTTCTCCTAATTAGAACGGCACAGCCCGTAGACTCATTCCATCACAGCCAGGAAGGAAGAGGAAGGCTAATTGTGGGGGCACAGATGAGGTATGCCACTGTAGGAATTGATTACATCTTCATGTACAGCCTAATATTTCTCTTGATTTGTTTTCCTGGATAAACCAATTTTCCTTTGTCCATTTTAATTTTGTATTTATTACACATCTCATTCACTACAGGTGTTTGAGAAGTTACTTTAGAAAATTAATGTAGTGTTAGTTTCTAGGAAAAAAAGTACTACGTTACATTATTACCTTCTGTGCAAAGTCAGTAGTAATGTTACTTGGGTTACTTCATTTGTAAACAGAACAAGATTGACAGTTGTAAATCAACATCAAACTAATAAAGTTGTAGATTAGGAAACAGTAGGCCCGCTACATTCCTGTTGCAAGTAAATGCAGTGTGTATTGGTTAAAGTTTCAGGAATTTTGTGTTTATGATGCTTTTTAAAATGCTAGGCAGGCGTACAGGAAGGGCTTGTGTGCCTGCTGCTACACAAGTGAATAATAAAGTGCGCAATCACGCATAACAGTGCTGTTCATGATGCTTAGTCATGACGTATCGCAAAAAATAAACCTCAATAAGACCTGAAATTATTTGGCTTTCTGAAAAAGCCGGTTCAGTATTTCTAGCTGCAGTATCCCTGGTCTTGAGTCTTAGCTTGCATTGAGGGAGGCAGGACTACATTTGTGGCTCCGGACAGGGCAACACTAAGGTGCGCAGTGTTTTTAACAAAAATATCCATGTCATGAAAAGTTCAGTTATTCCCTAAACCTCTAAACAGTATTTTGGGACATTTTTGGTGTTGTGCTTTCTGCATTTATTTGTCACTTTTTTCATGAAATTTTGACTTGCCTATTTGCCTTTCCCCCTATTGTTTGTCTCTAAAACCAGACGTTGGATTTCTTGCACAAGTTACCTATATACAGTAAAAGATGAGGGGTTAAGACATAATAATTAACTGTTAAATTAATACACTATTTTCTAAATTTTGCTCAAACTGTCAGTGCCATTTGTAACAACACTCCTATGTTTTCCATCATACGATCTCTAATGGGCAGCAGGTTTTTCTGATAGTTGTTTTAATCATGTCTGCTCTTACTAAGGGAATGTGGATACAGAGTATTTTTTTTTTTACCATCTTGATAAGTGAATAGGACTTTACTGAGTGGATTAGATGCTTTTGTTTTTGAGCCTTCATGGGTTATCGATGTCTCCCTGCCACTTGGACATGGTTAGGCTGTTTATATTTGTGTGCATTTTTATGTATTTATAAAAAGCTTCATATATCCCTCTTAAGTTACATTTGGATAGTTTCTTAAGTGATATGATTTGGCTAAAATATAAAGACCCCTTTTGATAAGTAAGGGTTTTGGTGAAATCTTAGTTTCCGTCAATACGTGAAAGGGATTTGGGCTATGTCATGCTTTCATGCATCAGGTTATAGAAAGCCTCCATGCCAGTCATTTGAACAACACAAAACAATTTGTTTATCTAGTTTGAATGAGTCAGTTCAGTATGTCATTCAAAGTAGTAAGTAAGTCGTTCGAATTACATAAACCTAGAAATTGCCAGCAGTTTTTTTTTTTCATCTTGTCTTTCAGGGATGCCATAAAGAACTCCTTTAAGACAACTGTAATTGCGTTTTAATTGGATGAGTGGATGTGTGTAAACAGGGTTCCTAAGCATCCTGGAAAACTTGCAAATGTATAGAATAGTTTTCCAGTCATGGAAAACACCTTGAAAATGATAAGGTTTATATTCACCTTTCAGTGGTTTTAATGTTTTGGCTGATTTGTGTATCAGACTTAACTGGTCACCCTTCTATTTTGTCATTTAGACAAGCTCTAATGCTGAAGACTTTGGAATATTCCAATAAGAGAAACCCACCTGTCTATCAAACCTCTATAAATTGGCAAAATGTTTATAGTAGCTCTTTGAAGTCTGAAAAACAATTTTGCATTCTACCATGAATGTGATAGAATGAGGAAAGACTAGAAAGTCTTGTTAGAATTTGCTTTGAATTTACTGCCTAAACTGTTACATTAAGTAATGTTCGTTGCTAATAATGAACTTAGTCCACTCTTTACTAGATTTCTATAAGCCTAAGGAAAATAGCTTTTTTTTCTTGATAACCAAACTTGGTGATATTGGGGTAGAAGGGGGTGTCAGTATAGCATTTGTTCATGGGGTGGGGAAAAAAAAATCCAAATTTCTTAAAACATTTAGATCCTAAACTAATTTGGTGGATTCCATGTACTGATATTACTTTAATGAGTTAATCAACCAGACTTCATTTTGCATCATATTTCACACATAAAAATGTAATGCAATGTGCTCTACATGAGAGCAGATGAAAATACATAAAATATATATCAGATATGAAAGATACTCAACATAATTTAAATATACTACATACACGTTATGCAGAAAAGAAGTATGCATATAAGAGAGTGAATATGAATCCTACTTATGGTTAAAGTGCCATACGTATGAAAAAAAAGTGCAAAGTGAGTGAAAAACCTTTGTTAGAGTATGCACCATGTAAATGCATTTCAGCACGTGTGCGAGTATGCTAATCGGCAATGAGATATTCTTATACCTCATTAAGACTGGAAAAGTGCTGCCTTATACATTTTATTATAAACTTAGATTTACATTGAAACTCTATTTCAACCCTTCAGTTAAGTACATTTTTTGCTTAGTTTTACATTTACTGATATTACAAGTGCTTAAAATTAAGCTCAGTTAGTTTGCATTATAACCAGAATAAAGTGTGACATTGTCTTAACTTCTCTGCTTAACTGCTAGGATTCTCAGGACAGTTCTGATGGCATCCCAACTGCCCCCCGGATGACTGGCAGCCTGGTGTCTGACCGCAGCCACGATGACATAGTCACCCGGATGAAGAACATAGATTGTATAGAACTGGGCCGTCACAGATTGAAGCCCTGGTATTTCTCACCATACCCGCAGGAGCTCACCACGCTACCTATCCTCTACCTCTGTGAATTCTGCCTCAAGTACCTCAAAAGCCTCAAGTGTCTCCAAAGGCATTTGGTGAGATTCAGTTGTTTTCATCAATCCATCTCTTGTCATTTCAGTTTGTCTCTTTTGTCACCTATACTTGTGCTTACTGCTCTTGTCCATGTCTTCATCTTTGTCGCCCCTGACAGACAAAATGTCATCTCCGGCATCCCCCAGGCAATGAGATCTATCGCAAAGGCACCATTTCATTCTTTGAGATTGATGGCAGGAAAAACAAAGTAATGGGCTATGATTCAATACCTCCTAGCATTACTCATGCTGTGTTTATATTTTGTATATTCTAGATTAAATTAAATAACTTCACCATCATTGCATGTTTGTTTGTTTTTGTTTTTTTCCTCCCCAGAATTACTCCCAAAACCTGTGTTTACTGGCCAAATGCTTCTTGGACCACAAAACCTTGTACTACGACACAGACCCTTTCCTTTTCTATGTAATGACAGAGTATGACTCCAAAGGCTTCCACATTGTGGGCTACTTTTCTAAGGTACCAATCTTCCATAAATGATTTGTTTAAATATGTGTGTTTTATG
Source organism: Lampris incognitus (assembly GCF_029633865.1). Lineage (NCBI taxonomy): Eukaryota > Metazoa > Chordata > Actinopteri > Lampriformes > Lampridae > Lampris > Lampris incognitus. The sequence continues at coordinate 17,253,157 of NC_079218.1, forward strand.
TATGTTCATGTAGATGCAGATGAAAGTACTAAAACAGTACAGTGGTTAATGCTTCACAACACAAAATTATCATTCTTTTTTCCTCTACTGTGTGCAGGAGAAAGAGTCAACAGAAGATTACAATGTAGCCTGCATTCTTACCTTGCCACCCTACCAGCGGAGAGGGTATGGCAAACTGCTCATTGAGTTCAGTAAGTGAACTAGTTTCATAAAAACAAACAACACTGTTCAGTCAGTGTCTTTGTTCTTCACTTTACCAATGTCAGTTTTCACCTTTTGATACCAAACATTGTGCACTTGTGTTTGTCAGGTTATGAACTGTCTAAGGTAGAAGGGAAGACGGGTACGCCAGAAAAGCCACTCTCTGACCTGGGTCTTTTGTCCTACCGCTCTTACTGGTCCCAAACCATCTTGGAAATTCTCATGGACCTGAAGCCTGATAACGGGGAGAGGCCGCAGATTACTATCAAGTAAGTGGCTTTATTTCATCTTATCCATCCTATAACGCCAGAATTGTATTCAAAGCACCTTTCCAGGTATCTGATGGGTAAATTTTAAGTTTGATGTTTTCTGCTGTACATCTAGTGAGATCAGCGAAATCACCAGTGTAAAGAAAGAGGATGTTATTTCTACACTTCAGTACCTCAACCTAATCAACTACTACAAGGTGAGATACCAAGATTTCTTGCTTTTTTCCCCTATCCATCGATTATACTGTATAAACCTCAAGATTTTTTTCATTCAAATTTGAGCTTGGTTTTAAGGTGATGATATGCAGAAAAAACAATGGAAGCTGCTATTGAACAAATTTTATTGGCAGTGAATAGGAGTGATTAAAGTCATGTTTGTCTTAGACAAAGGATTTTCATGTGCATACAGAGACTGTTAGACAAGATTGCTGTCACAAATATTCAGTCAAATTTAAATTCTCAGTGGATTTATTTTGAATCTGATCGCCTACCCTGCTGCAGTAAGAGCAGCAGTCTGGACTTCACAGCCCTTCAGCTTATGTTCTATTGTCCTACCTCATCGGTTCTGCAGTGTGCTCATGACCATCCATCTTTCTACTCATTTCAGCATTTCGATGGTGTTATAATGATGGAGTAAAACAGAAATTAAGGACTATTTTAAACAAAATTAATGAACAAACTCTGTAGTTCTCATCCTGCGACTGTCTGTTAAACTTGGCAACTTGTAATAGGAATCTATTAATGAAGTATAATGTTTTAGTTATATTTGTCAAACTTGCATTTATAATTTAATATTTGGAGTGAACATTGAAATCAGTTGATTCCAGCTGTTAAATTACATGTTGCACCTGATGACATTTTTCAAATATTTAATGGAAGATTCAGTTGATTACTAAAAAATTGAACTCATTGATAGCTGCAACCCTAATGGGGTTGTTTAATTGAAAAGTAGTGACATTTTTGAATGATTAAAATTAAGGTACGGAAATTTCCACCAGAAACCTATAGTGTTTACTCAAAGAAGTTGACCCCATGTGTATCATTATTGAAATAATTACACTGTTTTGCCAGTTCATTAGGTACACCTATAGTGGTGTGTTGTGCCTCCTTTGGTCTTCAGAACAGCATGAATTTGACTGGGTATTGATTCTACAATATGCTGGATGCATTGTGTGGGAATGTTGTGCCGTGCCCGTGCAGAAATGATTGCATTGTGCAGTTGCTGCACAGTCTTGGTGCGAACAGCTCTTTACACTCCATCCCAAAGATCCTCGAAAGGGTTGCGATCCGGAGACTGTGCAGGCCACTGAAGCAATGAAAACTCGCTGTCGTGTTCTTGGAACCATTTGGTGATGATGTGCATTATCATGCTGAAAGCGTCCACCTGAGTGTGGATAAACTGCAGCCATGAATGGATGAACTTAGTCAGCAATGATGTTCAGAAATGCTGTGCTGTTCAGACATTCTTCAATGGATATCAGGAGCCCTAATGTGTGTCAGGAAAACATTACCCACATGGTCACACTGCCATCATGAGACTGTACTGTTGACACCAGTCAGGATGGCTCCATGGACTCTTGTTGCTTGCACAAAATTCGGAATCTTCTTCTATTAGCATGATGAAAAAGGAACCTGGATCGTCCAACTAGCAATTTTTTTCCACTCCTCACTAGTCCAGCTTGATTCTCCTGCGCCACTGGAGACACACTTTCTTGTTCTTTGCTGACTACATCGGCAGCTAGCATGGTCTTCAGCTGTTGTAGTCCATTCCAGTCTGTTAGGGTTGCATAATTCTCGGCATTCTTCTTTGACTTCTCTGATCCACAAGGATTGCCAATCACTAGTAGTTTTTTGCTTTTCACGCCATTCTCAGTGAACCCTTGAAACTGTTGTGTGTAAAAAGTCCAGGATCACAGCCGTTTGGGAGATGCTAGAACTGGCACGCCTAGCGACAAATATCACGATGTTTTGCCCATTCCAATGCTCAGTTGAACACTAAGTGATGCTAGAAACGCTGGTCTGTCTGATTTGTACCAATCACCACAGTCACTTGATATATTGGAATGTGCCATTTGTGTGAATGTGGGTATACCACTCTGAAGGAATGTAGGCAGAAATGTTTTGGCAAGCCATAAACAAATGGTCTTTTTTCATACCAAAGTTATTGTTTTTGAGAATAGCTTGTTTTTTCCCCCCTTCATTTGTACTATATGTATTTGTCAATGAAAGCAAGTGCCCACTTTTCCCTGTTTTCCAAAGAGCACCTTTTTGATAGTCAACTGCACAAGTGCTGTATCTTGTAGCTGTCATCGTTTTTTTTTCATAATGATAACCATTTGACCATAACTAACCAAAGTTGCTAACATGGGACATAAGATGCATAAAGGAAAAATCATATAATTTTGTATGATTAATTATATATATATATATAATATATATATATATATATATATATATATAAAAATTCAACTTTTTAAAAAGTTGACAAACTACTACTACTACTGCTGTTGGCTGCTCCCGTTAGGGGTTGCCACAGCGGATCATCCGTCTCCATGTCTTCCTGTCCTCTACATCTTCCTCTGTCACACCAGCCACGTGCATGTCCTCCCTCACCACATCCATAAACCTCCTCTTTGGCCTTTCTCTTTTCCTCTTCCCTGGCAGCTCCATATTCAGCATCCCTCTCCCAATATACCCAGCATCTCTCCTCCACACATGTCCAAACTGTCTCAATCTTGCCTCTCTTGCTTTATCTCTAACCCGTCCAACCTGAGCTGTCCCTCTAATATACTCATTCCTAATCCTGTCCTCCATCACTCCCAATGAAAATCTTAGCATCTTCAACTCTGCCACCTCCAGCTCCACCTCCTGTCTTTGTCAGTGCCACTGTCCAAACCATATAACATAAAAGTTGAAAAACACCAGTCATAATTTCAAGATTCATAGTTAAAGAAATTCCATCAATAAAAGTTTTATCAGTTGAGTCATTGTCACCTTTTTCACACCACCTTGTACTGTCTTGCAGAAAATGTTTTCAAGAAATCATCAGTCACCTTACAGTGTTGGGTGGATGATGTTGATGACATCATGTGATGTTCTCCAGTGAATAATGTGAAGTGACGTTTTGATGAACATTTTAACTCTTGTCTTCTTGTCTTTCTTTTGTGTTTAGGGTCAGTATATCTTGACTCTTTCAGAGGACATTGTCGAGGGGCATGAAAAAGCGATGCAGAAGCGACACTTGCGCATAGATCCAAAATGCCTTCACTTTACCCCCAAGGACTGGAGCAAGAGGGGCAAGTGGTAGCAATCCATCCTTGTGTGCTGAAACCCCTCCATTTGATGACAAACCTAAACTGAGCATATCAGATGAGGCGTGCTGCTGATTGTGGAGCCTGAATACAGAAACCGTCTTAAGACTCCCTTTGTTGAAAGCGTAAATATTGAAAAGGAGTTGTCATTTAACATTTTTATGCTTTCATTGTTAATAATAAAAAAACAGAATACAAAGAAAACGTTGGGGGGGAGTCCTCTGGTTAACAGTGGGACAGATTTAGGTGAAAATCCTTTTTTGTGGGAAAACCAGATGAAAAAAGGCCCGCTCTTCAACTCCTTGAGTAAATCAACATAAAAGGTTATATTTATGAACCTAAATCAGTAAAATATGATGGATGGCATCTACCGCAGTAGAGAAATTGGAGCCTCAAAGGGTAAGCTAATTGAATACCACCTTCATAAAACTTAATGTTATGAACAGTGAATGATTGTCATATTCTGCCTCTATTAAGATGGACATTTTTCCACTTAAGCCACAATTCTGAGGTTACATGCAAACAAAATGTCCTTTATGATCATTTCCATCAATGGCATATTTAGGACAATAGCTAATTGATGATTATCCGTACCATGAATGCTGTTGTAGTCATTCATTTGAATGGTTTTGGTCAGGTAGGGCTTTACTCAAACAATGATTGGGCACTGTGAGACCTTTATCAATAGATACTACAACATCACCAGCCAAAACTTCAGCCATGCGATGGAGAAGGTTCTGTCAACAGTGCTGAGCATAAACAGTGGCTTTAACTATTAACTAAAAATGGCTTCACACGATGTAATGACAACAGATTTTTTTTTTCAATCAATTCTGGCAAGGGAAATTGTTTTTTGTTATTTTTTGGTTTTTTTGTCTTCATGGCCCATTACACACAGTTGTGGGCTTATGGCTACTTGCTTTGTGTCTGGTACACCTTAAGGAATTATGAACCATAACAATTCTGATAATGGGTGATTTTACAATGTAACCCAAACCGGTGACTCCTCAGATGCTGTCTGAATATATTTGGAATAGATTAAGATGAAGGAGTAAGGTCTGCACACTAAATTGCTACCAAAAGCTATTTTATTTGGCAACGTTTCGATTGGTTAGATCAACTTCAGGCCAAATAAAATTGGTTTTGGGAGCAATTTAGTGTGCAGACCTTACGCCTTCATTCTAGATTTGCTATTTTTATCTTGCACCTTAATATTTTCTGGATGTGTGCACACTTGGTTCCTCTTCTGCAGGAATATATGAGCATGCCACGCAATATAAAAAATATCATTTGCAGTTGTATGGGGGGGGGGGGTCAGCCCTTCTTGTACTTTGTGTTTTTAAGTCTAGCGGTATGTATTTTCAACAGTAGTACAACAGCATTGTTTTTTTGTTTGTTTTTTTTCATTTCCTTTCTTCAAATAATGGCTTAGGTTTACCCATTCTGCAGTTCAGTTAGGAAGCCTTCCTATCCCTACTATTGAGAAACGAGATTTTTGTTTTTTGTTTTTTTTTGGTTTTGTTTTATTTTGTTTTGAACAAAAATAAGGAAACGCAGGTGGAAATGTCACTTTCCAACTATATGTATCACAAAATACATTGTGTTTACATTTTAACACAAAAAAAATCCATGCAGCCCTTAAAACTGTGGCCAACAATTTCTATGAACAACATTGGTGTCCGTAGTCTCCAGGGTTGAACTTTTCTCCCAGTGTCTGTACACCCATCTGCAGACTCAGTCTTAGTGGTGTCTCTGAAGAAAAGGAGCTCATAAGACCATGTCACGTTTTTCTATTTGTGAATAGAAACACTAGTGTTGCAGCTTTTTAATGTGTTCAAATAAGTGACTATCACTCCTCTTTGTTCATAATAATAATCAGTTATGCTTATCTGTCTGTCCATAGACAAATCAAATCCCTAAATAACTATTTGTTACCTGTAATAATTGTACATACAGAAAATGTTTTGTAAAAATAATCTTTGAAAAAGAAACAAGCCATGTTGAACTGTTAGAATGTAAATTACATGTACAGTTGTCTTTTTTTAACTTGAATGTAAGCTAATGTGGCACAGTATTGACTTAAAGACACCTAGCTTTAGTTGTGAGGAAACTGCATCAAAAAAAAAGAAGTTATATTTTCTTCTCAGTGGTTCATGTTTACATGTTCCCCAGGTTGTTGAGTTCTACATTTATTCAGTTAAGATCATTTGAATTTAATGTTGTTAAGTAACAAAAAACATGGAAATTCATTCAAAGTATAATTTGGAAGTTGGATAAAACAAATGGACAAGTGTGATTTTATAACGTGAGTAAAAACTACTTTTCCCCTTCAGCGGATTTTTTTTCCTCTCTCTTTGGCCTGAGAGCAGTCTCAAAACTGGGTTATTTTAAAATTTTAACAAAAAAAAAACAAAACAAAACATTAAACTCAACAATCTGTGATAACAAATGATTGAGAGTCATAGTCATAACCTCAACTCCTTTTGGAAACAGTAATTTTGCATTAGGCAGAGTGTTTATTTCAACTTATATAAGATGTGATGAATTATGAAAAGTCACGGTTGCCTTTTTGACTTCAGTCTTTTAGCATAAGTGGTACCTAGTTAAACTTTGACTACCAGAGAACCCAGCATCATTTTAAGTACCGTATATATAAAAAAAACAACAGGGACAGTCGATGCTACCATCTAAACACAGACAACATAGTTTAGAGATGTTACATTGTCGATTATCGCTTATTCTTTTTGATCCATTGGAGTTTTTCCAGTTTGCTGATTATGGTGAATTGATGGGTTTTGATACTGGAACGACTTTGGTGTCATGATTGGAAAATGCCACTGAAATTTATTGTGGCCTGCTAGTGAAAAAGTAGACGTTTTATTTGTATTTTTTCATTTCCTCGGTGTATCAGTAGTTTGTGCAAATTTAGTGTCGAGTTGTCCCGAAGGGCATGCATAACATAATCCTCTGACATTGCTGAGTTGCTATGCTTGAAAGCCAGTCTAATCTTCCTAATCACCTGCAACTTATCCCACATCCTCCATATTTAGCTGGCCATTTGTGGACCTCTGAGCCTTAAGGGAATTTCTTCAGAGTTTTACTGCTGCCGTACCCCTTTTTTTCAAGGCGCCCCTTGACTCTGGCTCTACCTTTACCACTACCAGAGCAGTCACTCAGTCTGTTAACTAGAAGAGGGACTTGGTGTGTGACCTTGCATTTTGTCGACACCATGGTCTCAGTAGTTAGTGCATTTGAACAATGCTAGGTCTCCCAGTATTTCTTGTCTGTTTTTCACAGGGACCTGTTTTGCCTCTGGTCTCAGAAGATAAACGCACAAGTATGGTTGAGGCCATCCAGAAACTTCGAGGTTAGAAGGCCGAGGGGAGGCAAACTCACCTTGTACCTGACAATACATTCCTTAACATGAGTGACAGGTCCTTGCCTCTGCAGTCCTTTTGAACAGCAGACTTTGAGTGGCAGAAGTCATTTTCTCAGTGTGTGCGTTGCACCTTTCTGCAACATCTGATAACAGTACTTTGCCACCCACGCATCAGAGTGGAGAGGGTAGTCCACTGTCCAAGTAGATCTAAGTCCACAGGCAGTCTGGCAACTTTGCCTCCTCCTTTTCAGATGCTCAGCGGTTGCAGAGTGAGTCTCTGTTCCCAGAGGCTGTGAGTGTGTTCGGATGAGGCCAGGAACTGTCACCTCCAATACTCCTCGCTGTCTCCAAAGCTCCCTCAGGCATGCTTCCTCAGGGACACTCGGCATTAACTTTGTAGACCGATTCTGTCCCTTGATTCTTCCAGCTTCCCATTGCATCAGCTCACCCTATTCCTTCCATTTAAACTGATAAACTTGATTATGTAAAAACAGAAGTCACTACCTTCTTAAACCAGTTCTTAAACTAGTTATCATGCATTATTCAGTGTTCGCACTGATGAAAAGACAGGAGGTGGAGCTGGAGGTCGCAGAGTTGAAGATGCTAAGATTTTTGTTGGGAATGATAAAAAGAACAGGACTAGGAACGAGTATATTAGAGGGACAGCTCAGGTTGGATGGTTTGGAGACAAAGCAAGAGAGGCGAGATTGTGATGGTTTGGACATGTGCAGAGGAGAGATGCTGGGTATATTGGGAGAAGGATATGGAGCTGCCAGGGAAGAGAAAGGTCAAAGAGGAGGGTTATGGATGTGGTGAGGGAGGACATGCAGGTGGCTGGTGTGACAGAGGAAGATGCAGAGGACAGGAAGAGACGGAAACGGATGATCCGTGGCGACCCGTAATAGGAGAAGCCAAAAGAAAAGTATTAGTAGATTTCGTGTTCTTCCAGCATAAGTATTATAAGGAGGTGGGGCCAGTTGTCCAAAATAATAATAATTATAATAATCCCTGTGATGGACTGGCAGCCTGTCCAGGGTGTCTCCCCGCCTGCCGCCCAATGACTGCTGGAATAGGCTTCGGCATCCCCACGACCCTAAGAGCAGGATAAGCAGTTCAGCTAATGGATGGATGATTGATGGATGGATTGATTGATTCATTGATAATAATAATAATAATAATACATTTTATTTGTGGGCGCCTTTCAGAGCACTCCAGGACACCTTACAGAACACAGTTAAAAACAAGCAGCACTGTATCAGACAGCATAAACTCAAAACAAAGCAGGGTAGACAATCAAAAGTTAATAGAACAGATAAGTAGAAAATCATTATCAGCACAAAACTCAATGAAGCGTGGATCAGACTGAATATGCCGGTTTGAAAAGGTATGTTTTGAGATGGGATTTGAAGGTTGAAAGAGAGTCAATGCTGCAAATGTCTTGTGGGAGAGTTCCAGAGGCGAGGGGAGGGCAAAATGTCTTAAGGCTCTAGACCCCGTGGTAGTCAAGCAGGCTGATGGTGTAGTGAGTTGGATGACAGAAGAGGATCTGAGATTGCCAGAGGGCGTGTGGATATGAAGGAGTTCAGAAAGATATGAAGGAGCTAGGTTATTAAGGGCCTTAAAGGTGAGAAGCAGGATCTTAAAGTCAATCGCTATCCAATCCTTACTCAGGGTCATGGGGATGCTGGAGCCTATCCCAGCAGTCATTGGGCAGCAGGAGGGGAGACACCCTGGACAGGCCGCCAGTCCATCACAGGGCCGACACACACACACACATTCACACCAATGGACAATTTAGTACGGCCGATTCACCTGACCTACATGTCTTTGGACTGTGGGAGGAAACCGGAACACCCGGAGGAAATCCACGCAGACACGGGGAGAACATGCAAACTCCACACATAGGACAATCCAGGACGACCCCCAAGGTTGGACTGCCTCAGGACTCGAACCCAGGACCTTCTTGCTGTGAGGCAACTGCACTAACCACTGTGCCACCTGCCGCCCAAAAATGTTCATTCATTCATCATCAGCCACTTCTCCGGGGTCAGGTTGCGGTGGCAGCAAGCTAAGTAGGGCACTCCAAACATCGCTCCCCCCAGCAATGCCCTCCAGCTCCTGCTGGGAGATCCCAAGGCATTCCCAGGCAAGATTGGACATGTAGTCCCTCCAGCGAGTTCTGGGTCTACCCCGAGGTCTCCTCCTAGTTGGCCGTGCCTGGTAAACCTCCAAAGGAAGGCGCCCATGAGGCATCCTAATCAGATGCCCGAACCACCTCACCTGGCTCCTTTCGACGCAAAGGAGCAGCGGCTGTACTCCAAGCTCCCTCTGGATGTCCGAGCTCCTCACCCTATCTCTAAAGCTGAGCCCAGACACCCTACGGAGGAAACTCTTTTCAGCCGCTTGTATCTGTGATCTCACCCTTTCGGTCACTACCCAAAGTTCATGACCATAGGTGAGGGTTGGAACAAAGATTGACTGGTAAATTGAGAGCTTTGCCTTCCGGCTCAGCTCCCTCTTCACCACAATGGTCCGGTACAACGTCCGCATTACTGCTGACGCTGCACCAATCTGCCTGTCAATCTCCTGCTCCATCCTCCAAAAATGTAATATATAATAATATGTAATATAATATAATAATAAATGTAATATAATATATAATACAAATTTATTTACTTTATGAATGTCCCCCGTAAAGCAGTAAAACCACTTCAGGTTGGATGTGCTTGTGGTTTTACAGTATATACAGGGTTCCCGTGGACAGACTAAGTTGAGGTGGAGAGGTCAGCTGTTCAGTAAGTTGACAGAAGTCGTCAAGTGGTGGGCCGATGCGATGCCCCAGCGAAGAGCCAACTACAGTGACTGCACCAAAACCACCATGTAGACCAGAATGTGGCTAACGAAGGTAATTTTGGCATAGAGGGGCTATTACAACATACGTATGTATATATTGCATAGTTGGAGTGGTATCCCGTCTGCGTCACATATGTTTACAGTGTGATGCGTTAACACATTCTTTCATTTAAAAAGTAAGTGACCTTACATGTCTTAAATTTAACTAAGCAAGTAGCTGAAGTGTGTTTTGAGCCTGCAAAAGCTGGGATGGCACTCGACGTTATCAGTTGAGGCCTTTTAAAATGCTCGTGTTGAGTTTAAACAATAGCGCCACCCTCTGGTTGATGGCAATCACTTTTTTTTCTGAGGGATCTGACGGGGCCAGTTTTCTAGTTTTCTGACATTTAAAACTGAAGCATGAACCATATCATGGCAAGCTGGTGTAATTTTGGTGAAAGGAGAAATATGTCTGGAAAAAACAAAAGTTTTTGTGGAGAAGGAAGCGTGCATGCGGTCTGGGTAAAACATGTCCACCTGATGTCACTATAGTACTGTTTGCTGTATTATCAGTACCGATGTGACTCAGGGTGAGACCAGTGAGGCTAAAGGATGTGTTTACATCATTTAAACCAGCTTATATAGCTATTTGCAACACGAGACCTCATAAGCACCAGAAAAGGAGGGGGAAAAGTCACTTTTTTCTCTTGTTGTTCGCAGTAGTTGAGTTCGTATTGTGCAGCACAACTTGCATAGAATTTGAACCATACAGTACAGTGGGAATTGAGTTTGAAATGTGTAGTTGCTGAATTAACTTAAGAGTAGGTGAGATGGAGTAGGAAAAAAAAGAAAAAGAAAAAGTGTATACTTCCTCCAACTCCTTTCTCAACATTTAACTGAAGCATACGGAGATTTGTTCGCTGAGTTTGATGTGTGGATTTGTCGATCCCTTCAGATTATTGGCAACGGCTTGTCTGTATGTTATATCCTGCTTGTTTACACGTTCGAGATAAATCATCATCATCATCATCCTCATTATTTTGAAAAGAATTTCTAAGCCACCATGTGGGATTGTACCATGCATGGTGCCATGCACTTGTTAAGGAAACTCATGCAGGACACCATACATTCATTCCAGCTTTTGCAGAGGTCTCCATGGTAACGTAGAAAATGTCTATAAAAAAAAACAAGTTTTAGGCTGAATTTGTGGAAGAAGAACATTTGAGAAGAACTTTCAAATGAACGTGAGTGTGAGTGTGAGTGTGTGTGTGTGTGTGTGTGTGTGTGTGTGTGTGTGTGTGTGTGTGTGTGTGTGTGTGTGTGTGTGTGTGTGTGTGTGTTGAAAATGTAAATGCTGGGCTTCTGTCATCATTGGTCCTCTTGTTTGTTTCTGTTTTTTTATCTTTTCAAGGCGGTACCTATTATCAGCACAGGCCTCTTATCCCCACCCCCACCTCCCCTGCTCTGCTCTGAGTCTGACCAGAGCCGCTGACCTGGTAACATGGCCATATGGTAAGGCCAGGACTAGACTTCATACAGTCATGAGGGGGTGGGGGGTGCTGGGAGGGGGTGAGAGGCCCGCGCTCTAGGTTAGCGTGAAGTTAAACAGCAGTATTTTGCCCTCCTCAATGCCTCGGGGTGTTATTTAACTCATCTGGGTCTGGGCCTCTCACCGTCCACACCAGACTGTGTTCAGACCCAGAGACGGGACAGGTGAATGGCACAGATAACACATGATCTGATGGGGAGGAAAGGGCGAGGCATGTTTTGATGGCGTTACTGCTGCGTGGCTCATGAGCAACGCGCTCTCATTGTTTCTGAACAGGTCAATTGTTTGGTGTGGCCGCCACCCACATGTCTGTGTTTGGGGAGTACACAAAGGTCACTGCAATCAAACAAGCTGCCACACACAAACACACTTGTGTATGGTAACATATTCACCTTTGCCCCCGATGGGCAGCCATTCACAAACTTAAAAGTACATCAACCGGTGCAACAAAAAAAAAAACCCCCCAAAAAAACTATTTTAAGCAATTATGTAAATGATGCACTGGCTGCAATGGTCAGTCATCGCTAGTGCCCCTTGCGGTCCAGCCGCTAGTCTGGAAAAAGGATTAGTCTAAGTGGAAGAGGGAGAAAGACAGAGAGAGAATGAGCTCACACCGACTCATGGTGGGAACTCATTCTTACTGCCTGCTCGTCTGGTGTGACTTTAGCATTTAGTACTGCAAATTTATAGCCTTGTCAAAAAAAAATATATAAATATTTATTTTTTTGAATTCGAATTTAAGGCCAAGAGCTCTCCTCTCGCCCATTGCTGTCCGTTGCAGCCTCAACAGCTTTCTGACAAGGAGAGGGGAGGGGGAGGGGGAGAGGGAGGAGGTTGGGTATATGCTCTGTGTGTGTGTGTGTGTGTCTGTGTGTGTGACAGAGAGGAGGAGGAGGAGAAAGAGGGGGTTGGCTCTAGTGTGATGTGAATGGAATAGAATCAGTGCGAGAGAGCGAGAGAGAGAGAGAGCGAGCGAACGAGAGAGGGAGGAGGACGGCACAAATCAACCTGCCTCTTTTGACTAAACAACGGCATAACGGGTGCTGGGTTATTACAGACAGAGATCAGGAAGTCTTTTTTTTCTCTCTCTCTTCTTATTTTTGGAGAGAGGAAGAGAGCAGCAGACAAGGGGAACTGACTGAAGGAGGAGGAGGAGGAGGAGGAGGAGAAAAAGCCTCACCGTGGAGACAGATAGCAGAAAAATCCTGTCATGGGGAGAGAAGAGGAGGGAGTTAACAGAGAGGAACAGGATGAAACAAGGCAGGGTCGAGCTGAGCTGAAATGTGGAGGTAAGCCTTTTTTCTAGCAGTATTGACATCACAAAGAATGCTTCCTGCTCCCCAGCGTCCTCTCTGATGATAATGAAGTCAGTCGGACAGCTCGTGCACAGCCCATGTGCCAGTCACGTCTGTACAGGCATGTATGTGCTCTTACAGCTAGCCTGTTCGAGCCACAGACCCATTGTATGGAAATGGTTCAGGATATGAAATAATGGCTCAGCATTGCCGAGTTACCCTATTAGCTTATCCCCTTCTCTCGGTTTCATCCAAAAAATTGTGTGATGAGGAAGGGGGTGGGGGGGAGGGATGCCCCAGTGGCTCGGTGGGCTAAGGTACCCTGCACATCCTATGGCCTCGCAGCATCGTAGGTTTGAATCCCGCTCGCAACCTTTGTCGCATTTCACTCCCTTCACACCACCACCATCAGCCACGCTTACCCCACAGCCCCCCCCCTCCATCTTTCCTGTCTCCTCTCCACTGTGTAGCGTCCAGCAAGGCAGAAAAGCCTTGAAAAAAAATTGTGTTATGACATTGTCAGGAAGCCACTGCACATCGTGCTGTGGCTGCAGGACAAGCAGGAGATGATGATGGAAAGGTGGCGGGAGGAAGAATGGGGGAGACAGAATGAAAGAAAGAGAGAGAGAAATACATAGAGTAAGAGAGATAACAAAAATGGCACAAAAAAAAAGGCAAGATTTAAAATACATATTTTCAAACACACAGGGGCCATTACGCTTAGTCTGCTTTGGTGCGGAGGGGATTTATATGGGGAAAGAGGATTGTAATACCTCCGCATGTAATGTGCACAGACAATGATGGAATGGAGAACCACAACCGGAATTGGGGTGTTGTTTTCAAGGTGATGGAGAAAAGGAGAGATGCGTCCCCCCCCCCCCCCCGATTCCAGCGGAGGCCGTGGTGTGTTTTTCAGAGGCTAGGGTTTCGAGGGATGGATGAGGCTTACTGGAGGGAAAGAAAGGAAGGAATGGAGGACATAAGGGGGTAAAGAGAGACGGGCAGCGGCTTACATAAGCCAGTGCACTCAAAGGACGGGCCATTTAATTTACATGAGCCGCATGGTCGTCCCTCATGCTATGTGGTATTCGCTGTGGTTGTCATTAGCATCACAGATGATGAAATTCATTAAGAACGGACACGGTGAAGGCACTCTGGTGATAAATGAGTGTGGCAAGCCGGTACGTTTGTGCAGCATTTCTGTTCATACGACCACAGAGATTTGATGCCGTCCTGTATGTGCTCTTGGTGAGATAGATAGCGGTGTGTGATGTTATTTTCCAGAGTGTGGATTTTGTTCAGATGTGCTGTCCCATTGTGTGTGTGTGTCTCTCTGTGTGTGCACCCCCCTACTTCTTTTACCCTCTGTGTCTCTGTGGCCATCCTTCAAGATGTGATATCCGAAAACACAGTATGTCTGTATGAGCTGCCTATCCAACTTAGCCCCTGAGCTGCGGGGACATAACTGTGCTGACACTGTGCAGCCTATTTTTCCAGCTCTGCTGTGATATGCACAGACATTTGACCTACTGCTGTTTCACTGCATTGCATGCATTGCAGGCCAATATAATGGGATGATACTCTACTACAATGTGTCAAACAACACAACTTGATTAATGCCCATCAGGGGGGGAAATGATTCAGGAAGTGACTGAGTTACGGGTAAAATGGCACTTTGAACAAGCAAGGTAAGAGCGTCCAGAGTACCAGCATATTATTTGATAGAGCAAGTTTATTATACCAAACACTGCCGGTTGTGAATACCAGAAACACAGAGGCCTTTACAACTCCGGTAGTCTTTATTTTTCATTTTGGATGTTGCTCTAACGAAACAGCTTATATAAAAGGTCCCATCTGCCAAAACTCATTGTATTTTACAACTTATGTTCTTTTACTCTATTTGTAGCTCAGTTGTTACCTAGCATTTAGGATTTATGGACAAATGATGATGATGATCCTTAAAGAGTGCATGCAACATAGTCATGTAACACAGAAGATGCAAAGCACACATTTTTGACATATTCAGTTTGATATCATTAGGCCAAAAATGCACCCTTCATTAAAGTACGGCGCTAATTTTTAATGAAAATAGAGTTGATGTTGCTTCTTCTTCTCTGTGATCAGCAGTTGCATGGTTTATGTACCTGGAAAAAAGTGTCTCCCACAGCATGAAATGAGAGAGAAACAACACTTTGTTGTGTCCTCAAGTGACTACTTTAGGGGTTTTATTGGCTTTACTTGACAATGAACGAGAGACTGGTGTTTTGGGGTCTCACAACTGTCATCGACACTATGGAATAAAGTTTTTCAATAAGCGTGAAAAGCAACTCCCCCCCCCAAACCACCTTCAACAGCACAAAGTGAATGAAATTAAGTGAAGTTGTTACTCTAAGTAGTCGAAGACTCGGTTCGTTTTCTCACGTCCCGCTGGCAGGATAATCATTTTAAGTGTTTTGTGTCTACGGGACAAATCTCAGCAGACCGCATAAGCATGTGATGGTCATTTTAGGCAGACACCAATAACAGCGGAGGAGAGTTGGCATCAATTAGCAATAGCCTATGAAAGTCTAGCAATTTTGAAAAGAGCTGAGCATATATATGTACATATATATATACATACATATATATATATACACACACACGTATATATTTATACATACTAAACTGTCTTAGGTCAGAATGAACAGAGTTTAGGCTTTGTGTGTGTTTTAGAGCAGATTTTCAATGTAGTGTATATGAAACTGATATTGGGGAAACGGCAGCTGGTTATTAGTCTCAGTCGACTCTGTGCTTGTGCATCTAGGCAAGAGTGGCATCATAGCCACGGCACGGTATTTTAAAACATATGGCGTCCTCTCCAAGGCGGGACACATGTGGTACACACACTTCAGCTGGCGTAGGAGGAGAGCAGAGGTAGAGCACTCTTTAGGATCGTTCAGGCCCACTTTTATTTCCTGCACCAAGCCGGAGCCAAGAGGGCTACACACCCTACACACCATGTGCGAGCGACGTCACGGGTTCAAATTCAGCTCTCTGGGTCTTTGTCTCACCCTCGCCCCCCCCTCATCTTTCTATCCCATGTCAGCCGTCGCCGTCCAGCAAACAAACCCGAATGCTGCTCCTGCAGCCAGTGCCCAATGCCCATGCCAGCAGTAAACTCCTAATATTGCAGGACAATGAATTATAAAAAAAAAAAAAAAAGATTGCACAGAATCCATCACAGATAGCCACATTTCCTCATGAAACTAATCTAAGGGACGGAAAGGAGAAGTGCAGGTGGAGAAGCTATAACCTTTGTCTGCTTTGGGCTGAGTGACATGTTGATGACAGTTTATTAGCATTATCACTAATAGGTGCTAAAGGATTAAATCAACTGTCACAGCGAAGGCCAGCAGATTCAGGTCAATGGGTGCCAAAGCTTTGTGTCACGTGGATGCTAAACTTAACCTCTTTCTATCCTCCTTGCACATGAAGTTACATCTGGGCTCCTGAAACAACAGCAGCATCTTTGGCAAATAGTCCCTTAACATTGCCTAACCCATTGCATGACGCCATGTAACTCGGTAAAAAGGAAGAAATACCAAGTCAAACAGGCAGGTTTTTGAACCCCTTCAGAAAGCCGTGTCACAGTTATAGCACAAATGTCAGGGTAAGTTGCACAAATAATTACAATAAAAATAATGACAAACACACACATGAGTCGAGTGATTTCGGTTGGTGTCAGGGAAAACAGTGTTGCACTTGCGTATCTGGTTTCAATTATCAAAGGTTAACGTCTTCTGAGGTTGCCAGGCAGATTCTGCTGTGGTCTGAGTCAGCATCACATTGTTCCTCTCGTCTGGAGCCATTTTGCATGGCTACACCCAGGCAGACTCCCCCGTGGGGGGCTCAGCGAGGAAGGTATTTGGGCAGGAGGAGCCCCCCCTCCTCCTCCTTGTAGGACGGCAGAGTGCCTGCAGTGTAAGCCAGCGGGTGGATCCTCTTAGAGAGCTCATGCTCGCCGTTGTCACCTGTCCGCTGTGACCAATAAAGCTCTGCCCTCTCTTAGCGTTACGTCCCGAGCCGGCGCTGGCCCGTAGACGTAAGGCACCAATTAAAGAGAAACAGTCGTGATTCCCCCGGTGTAAATTGCAGGGGTGACACTCCATTAGCAGCCGTAACACCGAGCGGCCTTCTGTGTGTGTCTGAAACGCCGTCGAAATTGTGCGGAAAAGTGTACGCCGGTGACATCACTGGCAGACAAGTCATGAATCACCTTCTTTGGTTGCATTCGCTGCAACAGCTGTATGTAGAGTCATCCCCCCCTTTTTTTTTTCTCCCCAATTGTATCCGGCCAATTACCCCTCTTCCGAGCCGTCCCAGTCGCTGCTTCGCCCCCTCTTCCGATCCGGGGAGGGCTGCAGACTACCACATGCCTCCTCCGATACATGTGGAGTCGCCAGCCGCTTCTTTTCACCTGACAGTGAGGTGTTTCGCCGGGGGGACATAGCACGTGGGAGGATCACGCTATCCCCCTCCCCCCTCCGACTGACCAGAGGAGGCGCTAGTGCAGCGACTAGGACACTTACCCGCATCCGCCTTCCCACCCGCAGACACGGTCAATTGTGTCTGTAGGGGCGCCCGACCAAGCCGGAGGTAACACGGGGATTCGAACCGGTTAGCCCCATGTTGGTAGGTTAACTGAATAGACCACCACGCTACCCGGGCGCCTGTAGAGTCACAGTTAATGTTTCCTCACACAGTGTAGCCCATTGGGGTGTAGGCGAGCCAGGAAGCAAGCGTAGTTTTTGCATTCACAGATTGTTCGCCGGTGACGGCGAGAAAATGGCGTCAGCGCTAGTGACCGTGGGAAACATTACGAGGGGGCCGCTCATTACGGCAGTGACGTCAATGGCTTGAATCAACGCAGAATATTGGCGATAAAAAAAGAAAAGAAAATATTGGCGATCAAATCAGGAAATAGGCGCTCACACACACACACACACACACACACATATATATACACACACACACATATATACATATATACATATACATATATACATATATACACACACACATATATATATATATATATACACACACATATATATACACATATATATACACATATACATATATAAACAAATTCATTGTTGACAGACATGTTTAAGAATTAGCCAATCATTTTTTTTCTTTTTTAATCTATACTTGCATCTAAAGTGGTACATCCTACAGAGAGAGAAAAGGAGCGGGACCAGTACAAGAGAGAGCACGAAACAGGAGGAAGCAGAGATGATTCAAACAATAATGCCCTTCTGGAATAATAATCCCAAAATATCTGGAGATTTCAGTCTGCTAAAGTAGTATTTATCCGAGCATCTGCTTTAAATTCTTACATTTCATGCGGCGCTCGTGCACGTGTCACATGTGCCGTATGAAACTCTTCTGACACGTTTGCATGTTGCAAATAGCCCGCTGTTCATGAGTACAATGACGCTTTCTGTCAACGTTCACAACGCCCTCCTCATGTCACGCACACATAAAGCCATTACCCCATGCACACCAGTGTGTATGCCTTCTTTTTGTCATTGGTCTCACTGCCACTAAAGGGAAAGTACACCCAGGGGTATTCATCGCTACTGGAAGCAGACCTAGCATTACTCACCCCCCACCACATCATTACAGCCCTGCACTTTGTGAATGCAGATCAGAAAGGCCAAAATCATCCCGTGCCGAACGGGGTGTAGAAATACCCATGCAAACGATGATCTGTGCATGGGCTGCAACAGGAAATATTACTAATTAGGAACTCTTTTCTTAAAAAGAATAAAAACACCGAGGAGCCCAGCGGTACTGCTGCTAGCACTGTCAAGAGAGGGAACCGGGGCTTTTATTTATTCCTATTCGCTTGCTAAAAGAGCCACGGGCAAACGACAGAAGAAGCGATAACAGTTGGCACTGTGAGGTGTAGATTGTGGCACCGGCAGATATCTCTTGCTAGCCTGTGTACCCTGTGTACGCTGTAGTAGGTTAGAGAACAACCACACACAGGAAACAGAGAATATGACCTGGGGGGGGGGGGTGGAAGGTATATCTCGCAAGCGTTGAAGTTATTCCTGATGCGCTTGCTTTATTCTTTATCATTGTTCTAGATATCGATCAAGGAGATGCCTGACGGTCACCAAAGCTTTCATTCATAGATACTCAAGTTTACATTCACGATGAAGTTAATGTCAGGATAGGCAGCGGGGAGGAAAAACGGTGCTTTTCCTTGCATTACATTTCACACTGTTAGTTCTTACTGCTCTGAGACAATGTTTTGTCTCGCGGTGCAACAATCTTTACATTCAGAAGCCTACCGAAAGTCACCAACACCAAATACTTGCCCCCCCCCCTCACGAGCAAAGCAGAGAGAGTTATAAAGGAGCTGGATCGTTTTCTTTTTGCATAACCCAGCTACCAACACTTATTTAATTAGCATATTAAAATGTGGCTGTTGTTGTGTTTTGCCACATATTTCTTTATTGGTCAAAATGGTTCACAGCAACCTGAGTGAATGACCCAAGGTCACCAGGCGGTGTGTGTGTGTGTGTGTGTGTGTGTGTGTGTGTGTGTGTGTGTGTGTGTGTGTGTGTGTGTGTGTGTGTGTGTGAGAGAGAGCGAGAGAGAGAGAGATGCATTCTGCTGCACTTACTGCTATTTACAGCCCAACACTCACTTACTGCTGCATTTATTGCTGTTATTAAACAGCAGCACTGCAAAAAATGAAGTCTTAAGAAATGAAAACATCTTGTATTTGGTACAATAAGTCCAATATTGAGTAGAATTATCTGGAATTATCTTATTCCACTGGCAGATAATTTTGCTTATTTTAAGTTTTTTTCCTCCCCTGATTTTGGTCAATTTAATCTTGTTTTAAGAAATCAAGATTAACACTTAAATTGACCAAAATCAAGAAAAAACTTGAAATAAGCAAAATTATCTGCCAGTGGAATAAGATAATTCCAGATAATTCTACACAATATTGGACTTAGTGTACCAAATACAAGGTTATTAGATGACTAGTAGTTCTCCTGATTTCCTACTTTAAATGCACTTATTGTAAGTCGCTTTGGATAAAAGCGTCGGCTAAGTGACTGTAATGTAATGTAATGTGTTTTCACTTGATAAGATTTCATTTTTTGCAGTGAGTAAATGCTCCCCCCTCAGTAAAAGGTGTTTTTGCCTGTTGCGTACAGATATGTAGTGAACTCCATACAAATTTGTGTAGCAGCACGTCTTCCCCCAGCTGTAGAGCTCCATTAAATTCATCTATAGTACCAAGAAGTGGCTAAAGTTCAACTAGACACTCGGTTGTCTCTGTGTCGTGTAACCGTATCACAACTACAGCATTATTAGACGGTTTTCAACATCTTTCCGTGGCACTAAAAGAGACGTAAATGGGTGCTGGGGGGTCACTCTCCCAGTCTAATGTGGTTAAATTCACTCACCATTCATGTTTTCTGTGCTATGCCAGTGTAATTTAAAGCCAAGCGTAGAGCCCGTAGCAGAAAGCTAATACAGCGTGAAAAGCTTCAAGTTATCACCTGGAAATGAATGAGTAGTAATATTTATGGGTTACTGTCTCGGTATATTTGGTAAGAAAAGCATGGAGTGGAGCTCTAAAATGTGTTGCTGTCAGAATCATATTGCAGTCTGCTGCTGTTTTTACGGAGGCCTCACTTTTTACAGCGTGCAGTACTGCTGCACGGCTGCACCTCCCCTAAGAAAGAAAAGAAGAACAGTTTGAAAATGTAACTTTCTTTTTAAATCTATTTTGACAAGCCTAATGCTGGCGCAACCATGCATTTGAGAGAGAATATGCAGCAGTTTTAACTCAAGATAGATCCACCATATGGGCCCTCAGTGTCGTCTCGCACTGTAAAAGTGCGAGACATCGGGGGGGGGGGGGCGCTAAATGATAATGGTGACAGCTGCCAATCAAAACTATTGGCATAATGGTAGTTGTGGTAGCTGCTGTGGACTGTGACTTTGACAATAACAGTTCAGAAGGGGCCTTTTGTACCAACCCCAGTACACCAAGGACATCAGCCCCACTTATTGGAAATACTGTAAACCAAGACATCCGACATCTGTGGCAAAGATTTCAGAAATTTGTTCCCCATGACAGATAGTTCAGCTGGCGAAGTGTGTGTGTGTGTGTGTGTGTGTGTGTGTGTGTGTGTGTGTGTGTGTGTTGGGCTGGGTTGGGTTGTACAGTCATTTCATGGGCAGCAGGATACGTTTCAGTGGACAATAGGGATAGCGAGGAAGCAAGAAAGGTCAGTGTCTTTTCCTCTCCGAGCGGACAAGGTAGGGATTTGCTATTATTGCAATTGTTGGGCAACTTCTATTTTTTTTCCCCGTCCCTCAGAACCAGTTGGCCAGTTTAGGGGAGAGAAGAATAACAGCGAGCGGTCGAGCACGACGTAATAGACACATTGATAGAGTTGAGGGTCAGTTCCTTTTCTCTTTTGCACAAAGACACACACACACACAAACACACACACACAAAGACACACACACACACACACACACACACACACACACACACACACACACACACACACACACACACACACACACACAGAGCTGTTGCAGAGACAGCTGTTCCCCCCCTCGCTGTGGACAGTGTGCTATGTGTGTGAGGATTTAACACTGTTCTGTTTCATAGACTCAGCGATGGCACACAAAGAAGCGCAGACTTGTTTGATTGCGTTAAGGCGTTAAATCTCTACATCGCTCTGCCTTTCTCAAGCAAGCACACGGAGTCCAAAAAAAAACCCCAAAAAAACCCACAAAAAAACAACCTCACAAAGGTGTGTTTTCAGATATGCCAGAATCCTGTGGCGGAGTTTACATCCAAAATGTCAAGCAAATATACCAAACAATGGTCCCAAGGTATGGTTTTTTTTTACCGCCAAGGTAAAAGGTCAACAGTTCTAACTGTTACTATTCTGTATAAGAGGAAGTGAGGTTCATATATACAAATCTATACAAGAGACTTTTCTGAGCACACTTCCTCTTTGTTGCTGCTTATTTCTGGAGAGCGACGTTCCAGCTATTTTGCACCCCTCTGTGAGTTACCGTGAGATTTAAACTTGCGCATTTCTTGCGATTCTCACTTGACATTTTAAAAGCATGTCGTCGTACCCGTAGCGCATGGTTCAGGTCATCACATGATGACCTGAACCATGCATACAAACACAAAAGGTTGATAAAAAAAAAAAAAATCAAGTCAGGCCAACTTAGAAAATGAAGGTCTGGATGTGTGTGTGTGTGTGTGTGTGTGTGTGTGTGTGTGTGTGTGTGTGTGTGTGTGTTTTGGATGGCCCCACCACATCTCCGGTGGTATAGGGTGGACAAGGGAGTGACCGACGAATGAATAATTAAATACCGTCTAATGCCCGCCCCCTTTTCCCCTGGCTTCATTACTAATTCACGAAGCAGCCGGCAGTTTTTCAATTTTTGAATGACAGATTTAAGGAGGGATAGATAGCGCCCCCTCAAAATGACGGTATTTAGTTGTGTGCAATAGATACTTTTTGCATTGCAGAAGTGGGTGAAACACTATGTGCAACACAACAGTGGCCCAACGTGCTGTGAGAGAGCCTGCACCAACACAGATACAACAAGTAAAGACACACTCCCCTTACATGTATGTAAAGCTTTTTTTTTTTTGCCATACGGCAGAAAAGGAAAATACATTTCTAACATTTCAATTAACACTCGCTAAACAGCTTGCCACAAGCTGTGGCCCTTGGATGAGATGAGCGACGCCAACAGGGCTAACTAGCCAGAATGGGGAAAGTGCAGAACAGAGGAGGGGCATCATGATGGCTTAGTAGTTAGCAACCTTACAGCAAGTGGTTTCCATCTCAGCACTTGTATGTGGAGTTTGTATGACATGACAGTGTTCGCTTCGGAGCCCTCATAGCACCTGACACTGGGTCGAAGCTGCCCACAGTACGGCAGGTCCGCATAGGAATCACATCCGCCCTTGGACCCCCCCCCCCCCCGCCTCTGCACCGATTCCGGCAGGTCAGTCACGTCCGCTCCTAGACCATCCCGCCAGATTGTGGCCTCCTAAAGTTGTGCAAAAAGACACTGGGGCGGGTCCGTTTTGCGGATCCGCGCCAGTTGCTGTTTCATTTTGCTGTCTGGGAGTGCTCAGTCCAAAGACGTGCATTTTAGGTGAACTGGAATCTCCAAGCTGCCCGTTGGTGTATAGGCAAGGCTCAGTGTTCTCAGTTTTTACCAATTTTCACCAAAAAATACCCAGATATTTAAACTGCTTTTCACCCGGATTTTATGTTTCCACGGATCCAAAAATTGTTCCTGTTCGTGTGAGGTTATGTAACAGTGTCCTCTTGTGGCGAAATTCGGCATACTGGATGGCTTTGAAAAATAAAAACCGAAAACGCTGAGCCTTGTGTATAGGTGATGGTGTGTGTGAGCTCCCCGTCTTCTGCTCAGTGCTAGCCGGGACAGGCTCCGGCCCGCTAAACTGGATTAGGCAAGAATATAGCGAACAAATGAAGAAGAACTGCATCTTTTCATGCAAGGGTTGACCAGTGCCTGGCAAGGACAACTTTCTAAGTAGAATTCAAATTGTCAAGGTATCTCTATGGATATTTACACAGATCAATATCAAGAAATGCTAGCTACCAAGAGAGTTGATACGAGGAGGCCGGTGTTATGATCTCTTTACATGTTGCTCTTGTGATATTTCTGCTATTTCAAGCAAAGGGAGATATGCAGTGTTTTTGTCACCTTGTCTCCTTCTGTCAATTTCACCAAAGACGGGTTGTTAAACTGTCACTGGGGTGACTAAGCAAAATCCATCCGATGGAGAACATGCACTCCATGTATATATAGGCAGCTTATTGTGACATTTCTACCCTTAACGCCAAGGGGAGGAACGATAACGTTACTCTAAAACAAAATTAATCAAGCTCTTTTTGCAAAACCATTTCTAACAATAGTTTGTAAATACACAATATAAACCTGGTTTTTGTTCTCATCATAACTGTCAGAGACGAGTGAACCGCCGTTGGCAAGATTTCAAATCCCGTTGGAGCAAAATGTTGCACAAAAATCTTAGGTAAAAGCTCAGGCTTCTTTGGGAGACTTTTTTCTCTCCCTTTATGCCACCTTGACTGTTGCCCTCCTCCCAGAGGCTGTCTGCCCAATCGAGACCAATGCATCGGACTGACATCTGCAAACCCGTTGAATGAAAAGGAGCAATAAAACACAATACGAAAAGAGAGTGCTGCAGCGCTAACCACTTAGCAGCCTCTCAACTTGGCCCAGTTTACCGTCCGCAATGAAGCGGAGGGGGGTGCAGAATGGGGGGGGGGGGATTGGGGATGCTAAGAGGAAGTGTTAGGCATTAGAAGGAACTCATTTTCTGAACCAAGTCCAAATGCAGCAGCAGCAGCGCACATTCACTTTCTTTAAGGCATTGCAGCCAATTTAGTTAAGTGTCACATACTATCCGACTGTAAGGTAGCCGTGCGGCCCGGTCTCAAATGTTACAGGGCTTTGAGGGGTCGATAATGAAAGTGAAACTGTGACTGTCTTTAAATCCCCCAGAATCAATCATCTCGTAGCAAAGAATCAGCAAAGCAGCTTCCCATAAAGGATGGTAAGTGACAACACAGTCACTGCCATGACAATGTGTGGCAAGCATAAAGGTTATTATTATGAAATCACCCCACGCTCACACACATACCTGTCTGTTTTTTACTTTCGCGGTATATTGACATGCACTCTGCTGACTTTTGTTTTTCAAGAGGGCGCAGTGATCCGCCTCTCTCTCCATCAGAGGGTATGGCTGTAATCTCGCACGTACATGCGGCTAAGAACCAAAAGCAAACACAGATTACTGCAGCGGAGACAGGTTGAACAATCCCTTGCCAAATCAGTTAGCCTTTTCATTACACAACTTGAGCTTTCTATTTTGAAAGTACACAGTATTGACCAATCAGAACAACAATGAGCCTAAATTCATAGTAAAACATATTTTTCCTAAATTTGATCAGTTTTTTTTTTGTTGCTCAGGCTGGTTATTTGCCACCTTTCTAAAGGTACTCGTTCATGTTCAGCTGAGGCAGCCGGGTCGCTGCAGGTGTAAAAGCAGCGTTAAGTAACAAGCATCGACATGAGGACACTCATTCTCTCTGGGTAGAATAAAAGATCAGGCGTCACTTCCTGCTGCACAGGACGCAGCCTTGAGTGAGCCGGTGCACGGTGTGTCGAGAGACCATGACTTCCCTTAAAATGGTTTACGTTTTATAGAACAGATCTCCGACTCTGGTTTCGCTGCTGTGGTCTGACAGCGTTCACCAGCAGCTCTTTAACCTTGTCCTGGACTTTACACATTCGCTAAACCGGATGGGGGCCTCATTAACCTTAGTTCATCCGAACATCTACCCTGGGCAGTCATGGCCTTCAAAGCAATGAGATCATTGCTGACCTGACGAAAAGAAAAAAAAAATCACGGAAACGTAAACTGAGCTATACAAAGACGTACTTTCCTCCCATTCTGGTGCTCTAAAATGTCATATTGCTTTCCCTTTCTACAACTCTCGTGGACTACCCGTAACTTCGGTTGATGCAAAAATATCACAAATCCATGTCACGGCGAGCGAGCTTTGATAGGCGCCAGACATTAAGACGCGCAAGAGTTGATTTTCCAGTGCAAAAACAGAGGCTCATATTTAATAGGCCAGGTAGAATATGTGTAGACCACATGAGTCATTCACAGACCCACTGTCGTTTGTTTTAATAGTCAGACAAGAGGTCATCCATATATTATTTGTTTTGTTTTTTTAAGGAGGAAATGTCCAAAGGAGCTGAATCAAGTGCAACTGGACTTGGTATATATACCAAGTCCAGTTGCACTTGATTCAGCTCCTTTGGATAACCATGACCTGGATGAATGAGAACATTCACAGACAAGGAGGAAATGTCTTACTTTTTTTTCAAAAGGGAAAGGGAACTAGCCCTTCGGTATCGTGAGAAAGACTGTGGAGAGGGGCCGCTTCTGTGTTGTCAGGGTGAATGCTTGAAATCTTCAGTAAGTCCTGAAGAGCTGTTTAATCCTTCAACTTTTTGTATCTGGTAATCCCTCGTGGCTCAATCCGGTGGTAGATGAAAAAGCGTAATTGTCTTCTTATCATCACAACAGATGCACTGCATGTGATGAGTGTGCACGGCACACAGACAGCGTTTGCATAAAAATAGGAATACCTGCTCTTTTCCTGAAGCTCTTTTCGTCCATAGCACATGCAAATTTGGGCCAAGGATACGATGCCTGACCAGGGGTGTCAATTGGGTATGCCATACCTTGGCTGCCTGGCCAGTGTGAAATATTATATTTCAATTATACATTTCTCAGTGTTATAAATGAATTGTTGACTGTGTGGTTTTATCCAGTGGGGTTTTGTCCATTTACCGGTGACCATTTTTTATTTTTAGTAGCCATCTTTAGTTTTGAGAAAAGTTTCACTTTGAAAAACATGAAAAACAATACATACTTGCTGTATTATATAATCTGTAGCAGGGCCAAGGCGTTACACCTGTGGCGGGGGATGAGGAATGTCTAGGTGAATCAGTCAAGGCTCTGACTATTAGGGTGACGCGAATGTATATAAATGAAATAAATGGTTGTAGTTAAATACCGGCACAGAGCAACATGCTTGAGATGGAATGAGAATTTGAGGGACTTTATTTGATGTCACGTGATGTCAGATGTGACGTCATCTGACTTTGCCATACCTTGGCTTCTGGTGAATTGACGCCCCTGTCTGTGCCTGACTGAGTTCACTGATAAAATTTGTTTTAATCTTTGCACGCTGAGATTAAATAGGTATTTTCTAGTGTCACTCGACACCTGGATTGCACGTGAGTGCCCTTCTGAGATACACATGCACAACACAAAAAAATGAAATGCCTTTAAAAGATGTATTGGGCACGCTGTTATAAGTATATATAAATTTAAGATTCAATAGTCTATCAACAATCCATCATTAAAAGGACATCCATTCATTTTCATCACGGGTCAATGCTACAATCAGTGGTCAAAAGTGGCTTATTGATAAAATTCAGCATACCTCCTCATATGCGATGAAGAACTTAAAGGCTCTTCTTTAAATCTCATTGGCAGTTTTATCTGATTCAGAGAGTGGTACTTAACAAGCAACACTTTCGGATACAACGTTATAGATTATATGTTCATACAATCAGTACAACTCACCAAAATCCCTACGTACGAGAATAGATTAACAGTAGGTTCAGCTGGCGTCCAGGTAGAATAGTGGTCTATTCCGTTGCCTACCAACACAGGGATCTCCGGCTTGGTCGGGTGTCCCTACAGAAACAATTGGCCGTGTCTGCGAGTGGGAAGCCGGATGTGGGTATGTGGCTTGGTCGCTGCACTAGCGCCACCTCTGGTCGGCCGGGATGCCTGTTCGGGGGGGGGAATAGCGTGATCCTCCCACGCGCTACGTCCCCCTGGTGAAACTCCTCACTGTCAGGTGAAAAGAAGCAGCTGGCAACTCCACATGTATTGGAGGAGGCATGTGGCAGTCTGCAGCCCTCCCTGGATCGGCAGAGGGGGTGGAGCAGCAACCGGGACGGCTCGGAAGAGTGGGGTAATTGGCCAAGTAAAATTGGGGAGAAAAGGGGGGGGGATTTGAAAAAAAAACAAAACAGTAGGTTCAGCTACTTTCTGGGTCAAAGGTTAAGAATTTCATTCAAAATACACTATTACTTAGGTACATGATGTTGCACTTGAAACTATGATACTTGCATCTTTTTTTTAACATTCTAAAAGTTTAATTTTAAGACATGGGTTGATGCTCTTTATCAGTTTTCAACTTTACATCAGATTGCAGATTTATTTGACATTTTGGGCACATTTTACATTACCATAAAGGCCAACAATGAATTAAGAATGATAGATAGTGTGTGACTATAATGGTATCAAAGAAGGTTGCATCAGTTCATCTGGATACAACGTTTATTGACAGATACATTTCATCACTCATCTAAGTGACCTCTTTAGTCATCTTCAGTGATGGAGTGATGGAACGTATCTGTCAATAAACGTTGTACCCAGATGATTCAACCTTCTTTGATTTTCTTACCTGGATCATTGAGCATGCATCAAGACGCTATATTGTGCATGTGTAAATAGGAAGGGCCGACATAGTATAAAGTAAACATCATAATGACCCCGGTGGCTCCTGTGAACCAGCCCATTAAGAGGCATACAACTTCTAGTGTGGTGAAAATGTCATTGCTTGCCTGAATTCAAGTCCCATGTTATGGTATGGTACTGTGGTGTAAGCGGGATTATTCAGAAGGCCATCGGATGTGTCCGTGCGGTCCACTTGACGGAGTTTAATGTTCACTATTAATACATATATTTGGTTTTGGTGTCTTCAGTGTCATCGTTTCCACCGGCACCCTGTTGGCCAACAGTACCAGTCGTTGGTAACCCAGGCCTCGACCGATCTGGTATGGAAATCTGATTTATGATCCACGTATTTGATTTGGCAAAGGTTTTATGCTGGATGCCCTCCCTGACGTAACCCTCCCCATTTATCCGGGCTTGGGACCGGCACTAAGAATGCACTGGCTTGTGCATTCTCAATGACTGGGTTATGCTCGTCTTCGAACGTATTGTAGCGAATTCGGGGGGGGGGCAGTCCGGGAACAGCCACAGCCGGTACGCGAACCCGTGTCTCCCGCTCCGCAAGCGACAACGTTAACCAGTCAACTAAAGGGTCCGACCCGTTAGTCAAGGACCAACGTGTCTACTTATCCATGCACGTTACAGTATTGTTGAAAGATCGACTGAAACGTCCTGCAGTCCGGTGTAAACTAAAAGCGACAGTGATGCTCTGATTACGTCTTCGCTCCCTACTTTCGTCATTTTCTACGAATAACATAATTATGAGGTTTAGGTGGTGGGTTGTGAGCGTCACCTTCTTTAGCGTGAGGCATTTCCCGGCTATTTTGGGCGGCGTTGATTAGCTTGAGAGAAAGTCTGATGGAGAAAACCTCGCTTCCATAAGGACAAGCAGCCGATAAATACAGCAAAAACTCACCTGCGGCTCTGACTGAGGTTCAGACAAATCAATGGCCAGGCGGTACTGAGTCAAACCACTGCTGTTGTCATACCAAATGCCATGCAAGCGTTTCAGTGTGAGGACACGACAGATTACACCGAAAGCTTTTGAAAGATAAACAAACGGGTTCACCACGCTGGCTGTTTTCCAAAGCTTTCACAATATCGTTTGGTTCCTTTTGTTTGTACAAAGCCAAGACGGCCAGGAACAGAAAATAATGCATTAAACACTGTACAGTTCCCCCGGTTTAAAGCCTCATAGAATTTAGATTATGAATTTCTCAGAGATGCTTTAGCGCTGATTAAACTGCACATTAATGATTCAGATGTTTTTCCGCAGCGCAGCATAGCTTGGGAATTGGAGAGTAGCTTTGTGTCGGATAAAGTGAATGAAATCCTTGGCCTGCTTATCCACCGCCGACACGCATAATGGAAATACGAACTGGGCGGAAGGCTCGAAGAGGTTGGAAACAAGCGTATCGGCTCCTGTTGGATATGAAATGTTGAAACGTTCACACAAAGCGCCCCGCACATCTTGAGTAGCGAGACGGAGGACAGAGGCAGGGGGGTCAAAGGAGGACGCGCTACGTCCCCCTGGCGAAACTCCTCACTGTCAGGGGAAAAGAAGCAGGTGGCGACTCCACATGTATCGGCGGAGGCATGTGGTAGTCTGTAGCCCTCCCCGGATCAGACGAGGGGGTGGAGCAGCGACGGGGACGGCTCAGAAAAGAAAAAGGAGAGTCATTATTCATTTATTTCTAGTTTTCCCCTTATCCCACCCGACTAACCCAACGGCATATGGCCGGAACTCTTGTCGAATAACTCCCCTGGCTCACGTTTCCACAGGAAGGAGATAGTTGTAACACCAGCTTCCTCCCTTTTTACGGTAGAGGCTAGTTCCCATCGATGCAGAGAACGGTCAACTGAGCATGCGCAAGTACTCGTTGCCTCCGTTGTTTGGGAAGGTTAGGGTTAGGGCGGGGTTAGGGTTAAAGTTAGCTAATCAGACGCAGAGTAGGGGTGGGTCTTCCTAGAATCCTAGAGCCTGGATGCTACGCGGGGCGTGTGGCGGCATGGTAGAGGCATTTCGCGCATGCTCAGTTGACCGTTCTCTACTCCATTTCCGTTCTCTGCATCGTCGGGAACTAGCCTCTACCCTTCTTTTACACGCGGAAGCCTCGCATGGATTGCATTACCTTCAGGCCGCGCAGGAGACGTAGGGAGAATGCTTTCGGTTGCTTGGCTGCAGGCGCCCGGACGGGCCAGAGGGGTCGCTGGAGAACGACGAGTCCCCGAACACTACACCGATCTACACCCGCTATCCCTCGGGTAAGGGCGGCCAAATGAACGTCTCACCCCGTGAACGCTCTGGCCGTGACCGGTTACGGCGAGTCTGGGATACAAACCTCCCAGCCACATGACGAGCGGGTTGCAAGAACGGCGGTTTATTCCGCTCGGCCATCAGAGCGGCAGGAGGGTCGTTTTTGATCAAATGGGGGAAAAGAGTGTGATCTGGTGTCACCCGGGGCCATATCTGAATCTCCCACATTACCATTGTCCTCTGCTGAAGGGTTTTCGGGGGCTCGTCAAGGTTACTATCACCAATCACAGTAATTCCAGTGACGTGTCGTTTATAAACGGATTTGAGAGTTTACCGAGTTTGAAGGTCAAGTGGAGAGAGGTTAACACCCCGCTACTTCCAACTGGCAGCGACACGGGTCCGGCTGAGATACCGCCGCTCTCCACTGTACGCCCAGTAAAAATACTGCTTACACATCAGCCCCGCCCCAGCGGGGGGGCCCCTATCGGGGGGGGGGGTCAGTCGTGGCACTATCAGTTGGGGAGTGTGCAGTCCCCAGTTTGAACCCTGTCAGTGCCAAATGTGGTGGCAGAGCAGCCATCTGTGAGTAAGATCTGCTATTGAACAGATGAATTGTTTTTGTGCATTTATAACCGACTCTCAGCGCCGAGGACCAGGTTCTACTTCATTTTTTCCCAAGCTGTTATATGGAAAAAATAAAAAACGTTTTAATGATGTGGCGTGCATGCAAACACCACATCACACATTAGCGCGCCACACACACGTCCTCACACACACACTTGCACCCCGAGACAGCGTGCACATACGTATACTATAGTACAGTTTCCTCTTTCTGCTATAGCGTTTCGCATACTTTTAGCTTCTTCTTCTTCTTCTTTTTTGTACTTGTTTGTACGAGAGCGAAAAAAAAACAGACACCGCAAGCGCAAGAGAGGAAAAAAGTCACATCATTTATTTACTTACTGCAAATCTGTAGCATTCCGTCAGTGCTTGTGTGTGTGTCTGTGTGTGTCTGTGTCTGTGTGCGTGCGTGTGCGGGAGCTGACTCGGTAGCAGCGTTGCACCACTGCACCTGCTCTTGAGGCTATGAATGAGAGAAGAGATGTGTGAGAAATAACATTACACAGGAAGTCGTCTCTCACCTTACAGCGACAAAAACGTGTCGCCAGCAGCAAACTGACGTCAATTGGTAACAGACAGGGGAACCGTGGACGAGGGGAGAGACGAACACGGTGTGCTCTGCAGACAATATCCACTTTGTCAGTGAGTTAACCTGAACAAAAAACCCCCCCAAAAAACGGAAGTTGATAAGATGTATGTAAAGATGGGTTCTAAGGATGGATGTTTTCGTTGCTGCATTCATCTGAAGTTTCCTTTGCTTTAGGTGAGTTAATGTCTACACCGTTATTTTCGAGACTTTTAAACACAATTTGTCATGATTTACGTTGTTGTTACTACTTGTTAATGACATTTTAGGCCAAATACACTTTGGCAAAGAACAAAGCTGTTGATCTGCGTGTGTGTGTGTGTGTGTGTGTGAGAGAGAGAGGGGGGGTAGAGTGAGAGAGAGAGGGAGGGAGAGAGAGGGGGGAGAGAGAGCGAGAGGGAGGGAGGGAGGGAGAGAGCGTGGGAGAGGGGGAGAGAGAGGGAAGGAGAGAGGGAGAGACAGAGGGAGAGAGAGAGAGAGAGAGAGGGGAAGAGTGTGTGTTGACTTTTATTTTCGCTGTATTTAAGCTATCTAAAGACAGGAAGGACCCCCTCCCCTGTGTCATAGTCGCTATTGTGACTGTCTGCAGGGTGGATGTGGTGAGCCATGAGTCTCTTACACAGGCTATTTATGGAAAGGAAAGACTAATAATGATAGAAAAAAAACAAGAGATATATTCAGTAACACCGAGCAGCACAACAGCGGACGTCCTGTTGAAATTTGACATGTAACATCTGCTTTCCAAAGTGAGGTGTTACAGAAAAAAACCTCCTCCCCCAACACTTATCTTAACAAGGAGCTGACCGGATGAATAGCAAATTGTCCACGGTGATGTTTACCGTCTCACTGGATGATAAGTCAGGTTGAGAAATGTATACAGAAAAAAATGCATTTTTTTGTAGACAAGTTTTTTTTTGTTTTTTTTTTTTACTTGCATACAGGTGCCTGCATAA
Organism: Lampris incognitus; assembly: GCF_029633865.1. NCBI lineage: Eukaryota > Metazoa > Chordata > Actinopteri > Lampriformes > Lampridae > Lampris > Lampris incognitus. Next base: position 17,285,633 of record NC_079218.1, read on the forward strand.
CCTCAGACCTGGAAATCCAATTGCCTTTTTCTTTTGCTTTGTCTTGGTTCACAGGTAGCCAGTGGAAAGAGCAGAGAAGAAGCTGTAAGGCCCTGAGGAGTCGCCACTGATGGAGAACATGTCGGAAAGGTCGATACAGACAGAGCCTCTCTCGCGCAGAGGACAGGAGGCAGGACTCCGGTGATGGTCACGCTCCCCTCGCCTTCACGCCAAAGGAAGGAGCGCCTTACAACCGAAATACCACCGAAAGCACGTACGTACGCACGCACCTAGATGGACTTCCGCAGGACCATTGTAAGTTCCCCAAATCAGAAGCTGAACCTGCTATACTTAAACGTACCCTGAAAACTTGGTTTGTTGTAGCTGGTGTGAATGAGGAACACATTTGTCACTTTTTTCACTGGGGTATTTCCCTCTTTGTGGACAGCACCAGAGAGTACCCATTTCGAACATTTCACACCAGCACCACATAGGTAGATATTTTAAGGGTAGTTTAAAAAGAAGCATTGTGCCTGTGTACAGAACAAGGGGTGGACCGAACTTCTAAGGCACCATGCAATCTGACGACCTCTTCATCCGTAAATTTCGCCGTCAGAGTGTCCGGCCGCCCATCGCTGCTGTCAACTTTGACTCCAAACGGGACGCAGGTCTCGTGGAGTGGCCCCCCAGGAGGGACAGTGAGAGGACTGATGGTGAGGGTCTTACTCCTAGCCGCGTGGGGCTGAACCTGCGGTCGGTGGGCCGGGGCCACATTATGCAGAGAAGCAACAGCGATGTGACTTTAGGTGACTTGGATTCCTCCGGAAAGGCAGGAGGAAAAGCAGCCCGGACAGTTGGTGAGAAGGCCGGTGCAGGGGCTCAGGGGGACTCGGGGGTGCTGCTACACAGGGAATATGGAAGTCTGTCCTCGCTGGAGAGGCAGACTCAAGCACAGGAGCCAAACACGGATGACCAGGGAGCCCTGAGTCCCAATGCACTCCGCTTCAAAGACCCGTTCCTGCTTTTAGGCCTCCAGTGTAATCCCCCTGAACCAGATGGATTCTTCCGAGGTCTGTGTGCTTCCACAGGGGACTCCCCAAAGCCTGCCAAACCTCCGAAGCCCGAGGGTCTTAGCAAGAAGCCAAAACCTGCGCCACCTCAGATTCCCCAACCGGGTCCTTATGACAACTTAGGGGGCGGAGCCTGGGTGAGGAACTTCGCCCACTATGATGTTCAGAGCATCCTGTTTGACCTGACCGAGGCGGCCACAAACAGAGACAGCATTGGACGAAAAAAGAATATCACTTCGGGGGCTTCAGCTGCATCTCAGCTGCGTCCCCTCTCGCAGGTCCAGCCATCCTCACCTGCCCAGGGAGGGACCGGCAATGGGGGGAACACAGATGACCCAGAGCAGTCAATGCTGCTGGACGAAGGTGATGGCAATGATAATGAGCTCTTGCTCAGCTGTCCCCACTTCCGTAATGAGATGGGGGGAGAGGAGCGGGTGGGTCTCGGTGGATCTCATGGCAGACGGGGCCTCTGGTTGAGCCTGCGCAGCCCCAACGATGCGGTGTCGGTGCTGGAGGAGCCCAGGGAGAGTCATGTCCAACAGCAGGGCAAGAGCAACTACTTTATAGAGCATGCGGACCTGGGAGCCCACTACTATCGCAAATACTTCTACATGAAAGGTGAGTCCCTCATTATTGAGCTTGTTTTTGTCTCTTTGTAAGTGTTTTATTTTCTTCATGCTTTATGGGGGGGGTGTACTCAGTTGGAAGTGTTTTAACTGAACTACAGGTGCTGGGACATAATAAGACAATGTTGTCATTGTAGAGCATCAGAATTTCTTTGGCATGGATGATCGTCTCGGTCCAGTGGCTATCAGTTTTCGTAGAGAGGAAAAAGAGGGGTCCAGTGGTGCTCAGTATAATTACAGAATCATATTCCGTACCACCGAGGTAAGTTTGTCATCAAAATGCCGATCAAAATGTGTTCAAGACTGAGATTGTTGCGGTTAACTTAAACGTTGCATTGACTTAAATTTATTCACCGCCGAAGGAATTCAAGTCCCTGTGAACCCTTCTGTAACCTCATCTTCTGTCTCTGTCCCCCCAGTTAAAGACACTGCGAGGGTCCATCTTGGAGGAGTCAGTGCCCTCCGCGGCCCGACACACAACCCCTCGGGGCTTGTCACCAAAGAGGCTGCTGGAGTTCATCATCCCGGAGCTCAACCTGCACTGCTTGCGCCTTGCATCCAACTCGCCCAAAGTGCGAGACACCTTGCTGAAGCTGGACGAGCAGGGGGTGAGTGGGACTCTTCCTCAACTCTGAAAGTGACGAGGAGTTGGTATATATGTGAAGCTGACTGAATGCGACTGCAGTTACATGTCTAATACATATAGGGCAGACACATCAAATCAACACAAGAATGAATGTCTCCAAGGTCTCAGCTATGATGCTTGCCCTGAGTAAGCGGATGTTAAGCAATTAGGACACCCACTTTGATCATCCTGTTTGTTTGAATCAGCTATGCGCGATGACAAAATCTTTATGAATGCATGAATAAAACAGGATGGTGATGATGATATTTACAAATTCCCTGTTTCCTTCCCCTCCTAGCTGAATTTCCAGCGCAAGGTAGGCGTGATGTACTGCCGGGCTGGACAGAGCTCCGAGGAGGACATGTACAACAACGAGAGCTCCGGGCCAGCGTTCGAAGAGTTTCTGGATCTGCTCGGGGCGCGAGTGAGGCTGAAGGGTTGGGAGAAATATCGAGCTCAGCTGGACAACAAGAGTGAGTTTTAAAACGTGCCACCACAGTGGGATCTATTGGCTGAATCTCACCTTGTCCTTGAAACATTATCAAAGGGGCATCAGTGCACCCCTGAGAGCCTGAGATAATGCCAATCTACAATCATGTAATGTTAGAAAAAGCAATATAGTGACTTTTCATTATCTTAGAGCTGTCACTAAGTCTTAAATAAACCTTGCAGCAAAGGGCAGCCAATGTGACGGTGTTTATCTTGTCTGCACTATCTTCCATTGTTCCCTTGTTCACTAAACCTAAGCGTGATACATTTGGCCTGTTGTACAAACTTCTGTGTGTGTGTGTGTGTGTGTTTGTGCGTGTGTGTGTTTGTGTGTGTGTGTGTGCACATGTGACTATATAGCGGACTCAACGGGGACCCACTCCCTCTACACACGCTACCAGGACTATGAGATTATGTTTCATGTGTCCACCATGCTGCCATATACAGCCAACAACACTCAACAGGTAAACATGAACTGCTGGACCTAGCACATATGTGATTTGTGATTTATGTCAATAAAGTGGGTTTTTCATGTCTTGTATGGGATGAAATGTCTCACTGAAGCTAGACTCACCATTGCAGACCCACCATGCAGAGTTGAGAGAATGGAAATCTTCTCAAATGTGTTACCATTGTCCTTACAAAAGATGCACCAGTCTCAGTTAAACCTCCGCTGGCTGTTTGGACTGTTGTGTTCATTGGTTAAATGCTTCTGTGCTCCTCAATAAGCATGACATAGAAATCCTGCCCCCCAGTGTTCACTCCCACTATGTAGGTAGTCGCCGTCTGCTCATACACAGCTCTCCTGTTTGGCTCAGGGGAAGAACTGTTAGCATAAGCCTGTTTGGTGTGACTCTGTATCAGGGCCATTAACTGAACATAAAACCTCAGTGATCATTATGTTGTTGAATAGCCAAAACAGTGATGTCAAAGTGCCTCACCTGGAGCTATCTCCTTGCTAAAAGTGTAATTAAACCCTATATAAAGTCAAGTCACGTTTATTTGTATAGCCCAAAATTACAACGTGGTCCCAAAGGGCTGTACAATCAGTTCAATATACAGCCCCCCCTTTTTTTAAGCTATGTCTACATGCCTTTTACCCGATGAAAACTATAAGTCCTGGATGTAATTGTGTAACTTACACAAAATAGTCAAGTTTGCTTCACCAAGCTGCTTGCAATGAGAGAAAACGTAGTTGTTTGGCTTATTGGCGATGTAGTCTGAGGTCAATGTGCAGAAAGTGATAGAAAAAAATAAAGATCAGAAACTGTCAGAGGTGCATGATAGAAAAAAATAAAGATTAGAAACTGTCAGAGGTGCATCTCTAGTGTCAGAGACACATCCCCTCCTCCCGCCTCACTCTCCACTAAACAAACTGGCATTCACCAAATGTATGTGCAGGGTGGAGACAAGCGGGAATCATGTATTACCCTTTAAAGTAATTATTTCTCCCTCTTTAACCCTCACTCACTCTCTATATACACATCTCTGTTTTGTTTGGCAGTTGCTGAGGAAGAGACACATTGGGAATGACATAGTGACTATAGTATTCCAGGAGCCGGGTGCATTGCCCTTTACTCCAAAGTCTATCCGCTCCCATTTCCAACATGTCTTCATCATCGTCCAAGTTCACGAGCCCTGCACTGACAACACCTATTACAGGTCTGATTTGATCCCCTACCGTGTGTTGCGGTCTAAGGATGCAAAGTGATTTAACGGCACACTGGTCTCCATCAAATGATAAATTATTTGTTGAAGCGCTGTAAGCCCTTATTTGCTGAAGTTGTGCTAGCATATGTGTAATGTCTGGTTGGAATGAAAGCCTGCACACTCGTGGCCCATGATGTTGCATCACCATCATGAAGAGGTAAACCGCATACACTCATTTTGTTTCAGAACCCTTTTTTAAAGCCAAAAAAATGAAATTACCAACCGTTTCCACCTGACACACATTGGAGACTTGGATCTCTTAAGGAAAAAAAAAATCATGATATAAAGAATCTTTCTTAAAAAGTTTGGTTAAGTTTTTCTTTCGTCTTAATCAGACGACTGGAGTTCATTCCTACTTCCATATTTCCCAGCACATCACTGGTGAGATCAGTTTTAGATAATGTCTTCACATTACAGATGATATTACGTCACTTTTACACGTTTGTGGTTTACATCAGTAATAGTCCGGCAAATCTATCTTGTGCAACTGCCACAGCAGGTGATCGTATAGACTAGCAACTCGACCATTGCCTGTGAGAAAATGATTTGGTTCTGAATGCCTCCGCTGTGCTCTTTAACACTTTCACCTCTGTTTACCGCCTTCTCTTCCAGGGTGGCTGTGACGCGCTCGAAAGACATCCCATTATTTGGCCCGCTGTTCCCCAAGGGTGCCCGATTCCCCCGCTCACCCGCCTTCAGAGACTTCCTGCTGGCCAAAGCGGTGAACGCCGAGAACGCCGCCGAGAAGTCGGAGAAGTTCCGCTCCATGGCCACTCGCACACGGCAGGAGTACTTGAAAGACTTGGCTGAAAACTATGTGACCACCACACCCATTGACTCCTCCACCAAGTTCCCGCTGCTTTCTCTGGGAGGAAAGCGCAAAGACAAGCTGAAGGGGGCCAAAGGAGCTGAGCTGCACAGTGCCGGAGCTCTGGTTTGGGCTGTGATGGTCAACGGCGGGGACGAGGGGGGCTTAGGAGAACTGAAACTCCCTTGTCTCCTGGGAGTCTCCGCAGAATCAGTGGTTCTCATCGAAAGATATACACGAAGGGTGGTGTTCAACTGCTCTTGCCGCGACGTCATTGGCTGGAAGGCAGTGACAGAGGCCAAGGAGGGCGGGCCTTGCTTGGACATTTTCTATGAGCGTGGGGAGTCAGTGTCAATCAGTGTGATGGACACCCAGGCAGAGGACATACGAGAGGTTGTGCAGAGACTGGAGGTGAGTGCTGGTGGACTTTACAGCATTTTTGTCAGAGCCATTTCTAGATGTTGCTGGATTTTAAGGGTAGAATCTGTATTAGTCACCAAATAGTGCCTGTGTTGTAAATGAGCCCCACTTGGTTATTGCACTGTTTACATTTATAGTTTTGGTGCTGACGTGTGTGTGTGTGTGTGTGTCTGTGTGTGTGTGTGTGAGAGAGAGAGATAGATTTGTCCTCCCCCGATCTCTGGGAATATCATACTCTCACAAACCCTCTCCTACAGAGCTGAAACGCCATGATCTGGAAGTTAAAAATACCATTCATTGTCGTCACAGGGAATTTGATTATCAACCATGATGCATTAATCGTTCATTATAGACTTGCCGTGGCCCATGAGATTGTGAAATGATGGTATGTGCTCCAGTAAAAGGCATAAGTCAGTGTGATTTTCAAATTCTACCAGTAAAGTACTACACTACCCTAAATCTAAAAGTGAGTTCCACCAATCAGAGATGTAGCTTTTAACACGGAGATGTAAACCGCTCCAGAGTTGTGCTCATGGAATAACGTCATCTCTGTCAGCCAGCAAACTGCTCCACCATGTTTTCCCTGTCAGGCATGACAGAGACGTGCTTTTTAAGGGATGTGGAGAAGGCAAATCATCGAAGAAATCAACCATTAAAGAGAAAATGTTCATGATAGCAAACGTTGATTGAAACTGGTTGAAAGTGAGGGGAGAGGGATTCGATGACAACAATCACCGCTATATGATAGGAGCGGTTCATTCATTCTATATGTACCTAACATGACATTAAGGGCACTTTTTTCTGTTTCAGTTTCTTTTTGCTCAGAATCAGTTGTTATAAGGCCACTTCGTAGCTGGTTGCATCGGTTCAAGGCTTGCAACTCTTTATATAGGGATTTTCTGACATCTCTACAGAGAAAATTAATGAGCCATTTACTTCCTGAATCCAGGAAAAAGCAGGCGGTAATGTTTCACCTCTTAGTCACCACTCAACTCAGACACACACACACACACACACACACACACACACATGCCCCAGAAATCAAACCAAAACCAAAACATATGCAAGCAAAGTGCAGTAAAGAGCTTGGGCTTGTTTTACAGGAGGCCGCTGTTTGACACCAGTATAGATCTGCCTTTGACGACATGACCAGTCTCGGCCTAATACATCTCATCTCTATAGAGTTGTTTCTGATTCATATGTGGTTGAACCTTCCCATTTCTAGCTGGTGACGCGGGGCTGTGAGGCGCTGGAGGTCACCCCGCTGCGTGATGGAGTGGGCCAGCCAGGGTTTCTCATGAGTGAGGAGGGCTTCGTAACTGAGCTGCAGCGTTTCTGCTACGCCGAGAGCGGGGGTCTGCAGCTTTGGGCCCGTGTGGTGCGGCTGTGCGGACACTCCCTGGTTCACCTCAACCAAGAGGAGAGAACAAGGCTTCTCCGCACAGCCCACAAGATCCACATCACCGTCATCCCACCAGACGAGAACGGCAAGCCTCGCAGGTCAGTGGAGGAGAGTACGCTCTAGTGGGGTCATGGAGGAGATTGTGGGAGGAGAGTGGCGATGGGGGGAGCTCCTAAATTCTCTACCATGTAAACCACGAGTATACATCAAAATAACCACAATTCAACTGATGTAGGTCATTGGAGGATCAGCTCTTTTGGTTAAATTTATTTCTAGGTTTCCCCCTTATCCCTTCCGATGGCATATGGCTGGAACTCTTGTCGAATAACTCCTCTGGCTCACGTTTCCACAGGAAGGAGATAGTCGTTACACCAGCTTCCTTCAAACTCGTGTCGGCTGCTCTCGCTATTTTACACGCTGAAGCCTCGCATGGATTGCATTACCTTCAGGCCGCGAAGGAGGCGTAGGGAGAATGCTTTCAGTTGCTTGGCTGCAGGCGCCCGGGTGGGCCAGAGGGGTCGCTGGAGAACGACAAGTCCCCGAACGCTACACCGATCTACACCCACTATCCCTCGGGTAAGGGTGACCTAATGAATGCCTTACCCCGTGGACGCTATGGCCGTGACCGGTTACGGCGAGTCTGGGATATGAACCTCCCAGCCACATGACGAGCGGACTGCAAGAACAGCGGTTTATTCCGCTCGGCCATCAGAGCGGCCTAGGTCAGCTCTTTTAAGGGAATTTTTTCGAAATTTATTTCTGATTTTTCCCGTTTTCCCCCAATTTAGTGGCCAATCGATCTTTATTTTAGTTCAAACACCCACCTTCATACTGCATGCGTTCGCCAACTGCATCTCTCTGGCCTGTAGTCTCGAAGGAGATGCCTCGCCACTTTCGTGACAAGGCTAATCCAGGCCGAACCACCGCTTTTTCCGACACACCCAGAGACGCATTCATGTGACGAACACAAGCAGACTCCGCCCCCCTCCCAAAGACAGCGTTGCCAATTATTGCTGCTTCATCGAGTCCGGCCATAGTTGGATCTGACGAGACCGAGGTGCGAACCCTGGTCTCCAGTGGGCAACTGCATCGACACAAAGCCGATGCTTAGACCGCTACACCACCGCGGATCCTTAAGGGAAAATTTAAAGGTTCCTTGGAGATGGTTTTTACAAAACCGTCAACCTCGGAACCTCGACGACAGCCAATATTTCGGGGCTTCCGGTGTAGCTGACGGCTGCTCGCTTCCGTTTCCTATGAAGACTTCCTCTTCCGTGCGCCCGTCATCGTTTACAGTCAGATTAGCAACTTCGGGCGCAAGAATTGGAGTTGGGGTTGAGAGACGATGTCTACGACCGGATTGTTTCACAAGTGGTCGACACGAGTCGAACCTTTCTCCACACAATACACAAACGTCGATACTTTTTGTTGGCGTTTTCGGTCCAGGCGACATTTCGGCCAATGTGTTCTGGCTCTTCCGCTCCCCACATGCATTGTTACGTATGCAACCGAAGCATGTTACTGTAGAAGCCACCGCCTACTCAAAACATGATCGGTCAAAACTACACGGCCTAAAACAAACAGAAACAGAGCACTTCTGATGCCAAAATCTTGTCCCATGCATGCGGATTCTATATGTATAATCCGTTATTAGAGATTACAACACGGTGAACGTCTGCAATCTGATGTATATCCAAGTGATGTAGAAGTGTGTCGGGTGGGATTTTTTGACGAGAGAGTTCGATTTGACCAACAGCCAATAATAGCCAGGCCTTTTCAGAATGTGGATATCAATATGCTATTTGGCTAGTTGCAGTTAGGTGGTAGAAAATCACTTATCTTCTTTCAAATTCGCTACCATTCATTGGATTTTTCTTTTTTTTAGCGTACGCATGCAAGTGCAGGATGGTGTTACTAAAAATAACTATTGTATTCTCCAAGAAGAGAAAAACATCATTCTTATAAACACAAAATAAAATATTTTGTTGTGAATTTCTAGAACACGGTGTTAAATAGATATAAATTAAGTGCAGATAAAAAGAGGTAACAAGAAGGAAAGTACCATTTTCATTTCATGGGACCTCCTTCAATTTGTTTTGCTTGCCTTTATCAGATGACTGGCGTTCACGCCTACCTTTCTATTTTCCAGCACTTTGCCATCACTTAAGATCTCAGTATAAGATAATGTAATTACATTATATGCAGGTGTTACTTAGTCACTTTGGCACCTTTGTGACATACGTACATCAGTAATTGCCCGGATACTCTTGAGTCAGCAAAACTACCGCAGAAGGTAATCATGGAGCTTAACAACACGTTCATCACCACTAAGAAAATGATTAAGTCTATGCAGAGGAGAGTTGAAGGAGGAGAGCGGAGACAGAGGTGGGAGGATCGCACTGCCGGCTCTGGAGGTTGAGGAGCGATGGTTGAGAGAGGTTACAGCAGAAGATAAGGAGGACCAGGAGGGGGATGAGTGGAAACACATTGAGAAAGGGGGGGGGGCTTTGCAGAGTTACAGCTCACTCCATTGTTTATGAAGTGCTGCAATCAATGTCACCCCAGCTGGCTAACAACCAATTAATCCCTCTAATAGCACTTAATCAGATGGGCTCCTATATTGGTTAGCGCCACTACCGTTTCCATTCGTCAAATGTTAGTGAGGTGGGTGAACATGCTGGGGAACTGGTGTAGACCAATTTGTTAGGATGCAAACAATTTTGGATCAGACATTTCTGCAGCTTTACACACAGGCTCCCACAGACACGTCGCGCTTGGTATTTGAACTATCCTCAGAGAACCCCATGTGCTTATTTAGATTCTAGCTCTGACACGTTTGTTCTGAGACAACAAAACACGGGGTTGTCACAAAGGTGTCATATTCTATCGTAGCTCCTCTGAAGTAAAGAGGCCACAAATAAAGAGCTTTTTATTTATCGCGATCTCAATTCTGCTGCTCGGTTTCTTTTTTAGACTACTGTTATGAATAAAGATGTCAAACTAGTGTTTAGATAGAAAGTTTGCATGACTGGTTTCTCCCACATGGGCATAATGATGGCTCGTTTTCTCTTTGGCATCTCCAGAAGTTTCTCTGAGCTGTACCAGAAAGCCATCAAGGATGCGGAGTGCAAACCAGGCGAGGGCCAGTCCGGAGAGGCCTGGGTCCTGGATGAGAAGGAAGAGGAGGAGATGATGAAAGAAGAGCAGGAGCAGGGTGGCGTGGACGAGGCTGACGTAACGGAGGTCCAGGCGGAGCATGAGAAGGGCGAGGAAGGTGAAGACCAGTCGTGTGAAAAGGGGCCCGAAACTGAGAGGGGCCAGAGCTCCCTCCTCTCTTCACCCAATCTACCTTTGTTACGGGCCACGTCTTTGCAGGACCCTCCACCCAGCCAGACCCCGGAGTGCAACCCCTCCCAGCTAACACGCAGCTGCTCCTTGGAGAGGCAGCCCCATTTCAGGGAGACATGTGATGAGTATGCTTGCCTTCAACCTCTTCCATTACGCCTCTGTTTAAGTCACACACAGTCTGATGTCAGTTAGGCTGAACTGCAGGCAGGGACTGAGGAGAATAACACACAGTGATAAATGCATTGTGTCGACTTGCATTTGCAAGAAATTCAGCTTTGTACAGCAACATGATTTGCCCAAAAACCTCTGGTGCCCTGTCATGGGTAACTAAAAAGGGCTGTATTGCTTCAAGTTTTATTTCAGTTTTGCTGAAAAACATCTTCAGGTTAAAGCTGCCAGTCTCCAATTCACGTTCATTGTCAATCTGCCACTTTTCATCCAATGCAACTGATTACACAGAACATCACCCAACATGTCTGTTTGCTCACGGTACCTTTATTCACTCATGAGGTTTTCAGTGGATGAACTTAATGGATTAGCTGTCAGGGTAATAAATATCCAGTATCCATTGATACCTGATATTCTTTCTTTGCTTTTTAGGACTATAGTTGACAAAGACAAACCAGAAAGCACATGCAGTTCAGCTCAAAGACATATTTCTATTATTCTGCGGTTATGTTTACTTTGTGCATGGTTTACCTTATCTCGCTGATGTTTTTTCAATCTAAGGATGTGAACAAGTCGCGTGTACGTCCCTAAAACCTTAGCTGTCAGCGCTGAGCCCTCGTGATCTGAGGCACCACATACAGATAAACAACACAGACTGAAAGGGTCCAGCTTGCAAATGCCAAGCTGGAATATGTGTGAATTTCATAAAAAAAACAGACACTGAGAACCCCGGTGTTTGGACCAAACGATAGACATATAGCCTATATAGATATATATTTTCCTATAGCAGAGCTTCAGAGGAATTGTTGGATTTGCTGGTGTGCAAACGCACCGGAAAGCTTGAAACACCCAAATGTATTTTTATAGAGCAGGGAACTGCATAAAAACCCCTCCTCAGGCAAACAAATGAAAAAGGATCAAGCTAAGTAGATCTGAGTTATTTGTCTGTACTACATCAAATATGTTGTTTTGATGGATGTGGCTGCAGGTTCAGAATGTCAGACCCCAGCCGGCTCAAATCTTATCCATCGTGGAGATAAATGTGCTCCAGTTTCTTGTTTGACCTCGCGCTAGGATAAAAGTCTCATTAGAGTGTAAACACTACATGTGCTTTTGTATCCCCCACCCCCCCTTCCTCCCTCCCTTGCTGTACAGGCATGTGTATGAAAATGCAGGGGTGAACGTTGACCGCCACATCTATGAGAACCCCGGAGAGCTGAGAGACGCCACGCCTGATCTCATCCTGGCCGTCAAACCCAAGGTGCCCCTCGAGGACGAGCAGGTGATAAGCGGGGACAAAAAAAAAGAGGGCCGGTTTCCTCCTCAAAGTCCTTCATTGTTTTGAGACTATCACGCCTCCTCTATCTCCATCACTCTCTCTCTCTCTCTACCACTGTCTCTTTTGTAGTTCTCGGCGGCCGAGTATGGCGAAGAGAAAGCTTCGGCGAGCGATTCCTCTTTGTCGTCTTCTCGCTTGTCATGTCTAGACAGGGCGGAAAGAAATTCCCGAGCTCTTAGCCTTCATGATTCTATCACTAAGAGTGAGTATCTCGCCGTTCGCCGGTCTGATGTCTTCCATTTTATTCTGTCAAGAAAAACATGTCACTGCATTTAAAAAAAGAAAATAGTGTAATTTACACTAAGCAGAATTAAATGTCAGTGTTCTGCGTGTATTTGTGTCCTAATGGCATCCCGAATCGTCAGGAGACAACGGGGGAAAATAGCCGCAGATATGATGACCCCGATGCTCTCTAAACAAAAAGCCTCTTTAGTGGACCCTTGGCCTCAGAGCAGCTGACACGACTGCTCAGATGATGCTGAAATGGGACAGTTACAACTGTGCAATTGTCTCCTCCATATTCCAGCTTAACATCCCTTTTTCGACACCAGATCCTTTCTCCCTTACACCCCTCTCCTCATTATCCTCCTTTAGTCCTCCCTTCCAACCCCTTTTGTCCCTTTTCTTTCATCTATGCCCCCCCCCCCATCCCGCTAATCTAATATCACCCCTGCTCTGCTGCCACCCCCTACCAGAGCTTGGATAAAGGGGGGACAGATGGATGGTGGGAGGGATGGAGTTTAGGCAGCCCGAATCAAGGAGCCCCTTTTAGACCATCTGCTCTCTCTCTCTCTCGCTCTCTCTCTCTCTCCCCCCCCCCCCCCTCTGTGCTGTGACTATGATGTTCGTCATCTAACCTCCATGAGAGCACACTCGTGCATCCTCTCATTTAATTCTTTTGTTTTAGGAAGGTTTTTATTTTTTAATGTATACTCACATGGTTTCTGCAGGTCCTTTAAAAGGCCTTAACAGATCCTTAAATTGGGCATTGGGTAGTCTTGTGTACAGTTAATGTCACATTTTAATCACAATGTTCAAGTGTTGAATAACTTCTGAGATGTTGAAAGTTTTTGTGTTTTGTTTGAGAAATATCATAAACAGTTACATATACTCGTATTTCTTACCACTTTTATTTGTGTTGTGGAATTAAACTTAACTCACATTCTTATTGGTATAAAATAAATTTAGGAAGAAAAAAAAAACAAAAACCTTTAACGTTACCTGATGACATATCCAGTTCCCATGTATTTTTAAGGGTGGCTCACCTCCTTGCAACTGTATCCTTCAGGATTTCGGCAGCAGCGCCCCCTTGTGGCTTTTCGTTGTCATTGTCGAGTCAGAACATCATGACTGCTCACTAAATCTGAAACCTCTCTCCTTTGGTGTATTGTCCCAAAGGATTAACCCCCATTTTCTGTTTTTAGATGTTTTTGTTTGTTTGTTAGGAAACCCTGTTAAATCCCAGCTCTTTCTCTGCCTTGTCTCTCAGTTCTCTCAGAGACCACAGATTCTTCTGAGGAGGAGTGGCAGTCCATCGCTGACCTAGCTACAGCTTGCCGCAGTATACTAGAAGCATTGTCACGAGAGGGTGAGACCCCCTCCCAAGCTGCACAGGCCCTCTTTGGAAAAGATTTGAATGTTTGAGTTGAGGAGTTATTTGGGTAATGTTTTCTCATTACAGACCGCAAAGCTGGAGACGCTTCCCAAGCAGGGGGTGACCAGACGGACGGCAAGCCTAAGGAAGCAAAAGACAGGTGGGTTGGTGTACAATGGAGATAAAATGTAGACTGAGGCCCAACTACCCTACTCTATTTGTCCACACTGTTTTTCAGTGTTGAAGCCCCTGCTCTTGGATGATTGTCTTGCATTTTGGTAAGTTCATCTGAATCATCTCATGTACCCCTTTACACAGCCCTCAAACTCATCATCCCATCATTGTCCCCCACTGACATGAACTGCATGTGCAGTATCCCACAGCTTGAGTCAGTATGATGGCATCTCCCTGACTGCTTCCCTTATGTAGCCCTCTCAGTGACTCAGTGGTGTGCACACACACACACACACAGACACCCAGACACACAGACACACACACACACACACACACACACACACACACACACACACACACACACACACACACACATACAGAATATCTGATTCATTATTATAGAATCTTTTTGTTCAACTCCCACACGATCACTCTTAACAGTCTTTCACATGTTTTCCTTCTCAATGCTTCCCGGTTCTCTCAGCCACCACTTTAAACAGCGCATAAAACCAGCAGGAATGTTCTGGTAACATCCAAAAACAAAAAGTTCAGAATGAAGTTTTCCGGCACTCTATAAAGTTCTATACTCTTGCACCAAGGCAGCTTTTGGTCCACCGATACCGAAATTTGCATTGACATTAATGCAAATTATTACTATTTAAAGTTTCTTAATGTAGCTAATCTTTATCCTACATTGTAATTTCTTCGTTTCTTTTGGGATGGATTCTTAGGAAGGCGTCACTGCTGCCCCTGTTAGACATAATGTTCAAGTTCCCCACTCTTTTAAAGATCGACCTGTTGCAGTTTATTCATTTTAGCTTAGATTTTTCTAACTGTTGGCCTGTTGTTTAAAATGGCATGCTGTGTGTATAATAGCTCTATCCTTTATTTCAAAGGCTCTGTAAAATACTGAGAAAGTCAAGTCAAGTCAACTCAAGTAAATTTTATTTGTATAGCCCAATATCACAAATTACAAATTTGCCTCAGTGGGCTTTACAGCGACACAACATCCTGTTCTTAGACCCTCGCATCAGGTAAGGAACAACTCCCTAAAAACCCTTTAACGGGGAGAAAAAATACGAAGGAACCTCAGGGAGAGTAACAGAGGAGGGATCTCTCTCCCAAGACGGACAACGTGCAATGGATGTTGTTTTTACACAATTTACACAATACAACATTGAAAGAGGATAAACAGAATTATAATGGAATTATAAAATGTATGAAGAATATGATGCGCAGAATGCCAAGCAGTGTCCAGACGCCACCGGAACAGCCCAGGACCCACCCAAGCCAGCACACCATTGCCATGTAAAAAGAAAAAAAAAATTGTATGGATTTATATGACATATAAGAAGAAAATGTGTTGAGGGGAATGCCAAGCAGCATCCAGGTGGTGACCACCATCAGCATGTAGACCTGGGAGGAGAACCGACTGCACATGCACACAAGGGAGACTCACATGACACCATTCAGACACAGAAAAAGAGAAAGGAGACGACATCATTCAGAGAGAGAGAAAAGACATGTGAGAGAAGAGAACAGTTTGCAATAGTCATTAGTCATAATCAATTAAGTCATCAATTAGTCATAATCTATACGCTATAAGAAAGAGAAGAGAAAGACGCTGCATGAGGTGCTGCTGTTTGACGTCTGGTGATGGAGGACTGAGGGTTTCTGCATGCAGTGCTAACTTAGCATCCTCTATTTTCCATTTTAGGCTTTTAGAGTTTCTGATTTGCCTCGCAAAGTTTGACTATCACTAAGTGGAGTCATTAAATGTCTTCATTTAGTGTCTCATCACCTGTTACTGCATTTGTCCACCTTGTCCATTTGGCACCGATTGCATCTTGCATGCCTGTCAGTCCTGGAAGAGAGACTCCTCGGTTCAATGTCCTTACTGAGGTTTTCGCCATTTCCCCTGGTTAACGTGGCCCTCTGCAGTTTTTCCTCATCTGAATTGAAGGTTTATGCACAGGGAGAGTCAACTTATTTTCACTGTGGGAATGTTAAGCCCTTTGAGACTTTAACTGTGACCGACAGCTATATAAATAAACTCTATTTGACTTGACAAAACTTGGTAAATAGCATAAACGGACAGTAATGCACAGATTACAAATAAATCAGCCGACTGGGGTAAAATATATAGTCACATTTAAACATTAAACTTCAATATATGCTTTTGGGGCTCACTTGTATATCTCTTGCAAAGGTTATCCGGTTCTTTCTCAGTTTCAGCATCATGTACACAGATGCCATGAGAAATTAACGTGATGAGAAATGGAAATGTTCACTTGGAGTAGCGTGTTAGTCATCCACAATATTGAATTCAATCCCTCCATTTTCGATGTTTCATGCATGTCAGCAGGGATCGTATCTCTCCTCCTCTCTCTCTGAAGGCAGATCTTTTGCCAGTCTTGAAACAACGGGCATGGAGCCTGTCAGTGTAACAGATGGCCTCGCTACCAATCAAGAAAAGTGCTCTGTCGAATTAGATGATGGACAGTATTTCTAGCAGGGGACAGCGTTTAACAGACTTCACCGACTTCGTTTCATGCAGGGAATGAAATGAACAGGCCAAAAACATTTTAGAAAAATAAAAAAAATGCACCTTGCAACCAGTACAGATTCTTAAAAGAGTCCTACACCTTGGCAAGACTTCCTCTTTGGTATTTCTCTGAAGATACTGTGCGTACTGACCATGTGCCATTGTGTTCACAGTGACTCCCCAGGCCACCTGGAGGAGAAGGTGTCCCAGCTGGAGGCCATGCTCAAGAGGCTGCAGGATGACCTGCAAAAGGTACTTTCCATTCATTAAGGACGTAAGCAATTTTATCTCACTAATAATGTTTTCACTAAGCTCTGTGAAGAAATCATCATTTTAAAAAGAGCTGCAAGCCATGAATGAGTTAAGCCTTGACACTGGAGAGTGACAGTTTGTAGCTGGATGGATAGCTCAGCTCCATGTTTAACTGTGTCGATATGTACATGTAGTCACAAGTCAGCCGTAGTCATGACTGAATCATTTTAAGTCGATGTAATATCAATAGTCTGCTGTCTGATGTTTATGGGCTACATTTATGTGATATTTTACATAATTTTCTTTACAACCTATCAAAAAGACTACTTTTGAAAAGAAGCATACCCTGTCCAAAAATTTTTTGCATCTTGACACAGGAAGATCTTTTACAAAAGCCCTGTAGCTCTTCGGTAAGTATATGTGAATACACCCACTTATTGACACTTACAATCTGATCTTTAACCCAAGGTTGATGTTTCCCTTTTCAATCCAAGATTTTGACTTTAGAAAAAAAAAAGAGTTTAGACTACAAATTCATACTGCCATCTCCCCATACTGTAAACAAGTAATCCAGTATCCCTAATCTGTTATTGAGTTTATTTGCTATTTGGATTTCATTTGAATCTCCATGCACACAGAGCCTCTGCATAGGAATGAGAAGTAGCATTTCTCCACATTGTTTTCTGAGCTTTATATAGTAGACCTCCTGGTTTGCTCCCCCCCCTTCCCCCCTGTTCTGGATTTTCTTGCATTGCTCATTGCCGTCTGGTGTACTGTATGTGTGCCATTTCATTTACCAGCCCCTGTTGGTGGGTGCCTATTAGGATACCGCATTAAAGTGGTTGCACTGTACCCCTCCCTCACATCAACCTCACTGGCATGCCTCTGCTGCCACAGTGATCTGAGAGACGGCTGTCGTTCTGTGCCTCTGTCTTGCAGGAAAAGGAGGACAAGGCCGTGCTGCAGGCCGAGGTGCAGAGCCTCAGGCAGAACAACCAGCGGCTACAGGAAGAGTCCCAGAGCACCGTCGCTCACCTTATCAAAGTCACTGAGCTACTGTGCAATGTCAATAAGCCCTGCTAGCTTCATCACAGACCACACACACACACACAAATACAAATGGCGCAGGCGCATATACACACATATACACAAACACACAGCATTAACATCATCGCAAATAATGCATACTATTACAGACAGAGTACTCTTCACTTTCTAGAAGTACATTTATGTTGCGCAAACATTTCCCACTTGCATCTTTACAAATAGAAACAAACAGACACACACACACACACCTACAATCTGTATATCAGCATTACGACAACTATGTTGTATCCTGGACCTGCCTCCAGGTGACAAGAGTATGCAAATCGACTCCAAGAACAACCCTTATAGACTCTTTAAGCATCATCTGACCCTCATAGACTAATGCAGAGCAGTCAGGCTGCTACATCGGTGTGCTATGCTCGGAGTGCTTGTTTGTGTATGTTTGCGTGCGAGTGTGCGTGCGTGTGTGTGCATACACACACGTGTCTGCGTGCGTATGTGTGCATCTCTTACCTTGCTTCAAATACTTGATATAATGGGCCGAATAGCACTTGCATAAAAAGTGGCAATTAAGATTGAGAGACACTGTATAGCATGTTTGATGGTGTATAATTTTAAATGACCAAAACTGTATATATTTCATCTCTAATGTATGTGAACAGTAGTATCCCCGTCCTCTCTGCCCACACCCTTGCACCCGTCCGTTGCAATGAGTCACCGAGAATACGGATCTAACTTGCACCATTAGTGTGAAAGGCTTTGGGGTAAAAAAAACACACTCACACACACACACAAAAGGAAAAAGGGAAAATGAAAATTACAAGCCTGTAGGAAGCTTTCTGCTTCAAAGGGTGGAGCAATGCTGGGGAAGGTCTATTATGTAGGGACATTATTCACTGCCCTATTCACGTCTCAGCCGTACTGTAATTGAGAGATTTCGGGCCCAGTTTGTGAATGAGAGGATTTTGCAACCACCGGAACTGAAAGAGATGCAATTTGGAGAGTCGCCGAAAGGAAACACCGAAAAAGGAATCTGAAACAAAATGAACTGAGCAAGCTCATCTTTCTTGAAAGTATTTCGTACAGATTATCACGGTTATACCTCTCCTGAAGACACAGACAATGACGGGGAAGACCTACTTCAGCTTCCTTCCATGATAGCCTGTGACTGTTTTCTTCCAACCTAACTACTGTAGCAGCCATACTGTAGAAGTGCGCCTCCTGCTGGGCTGAACCACAAAATGCCGATGGGGCAGATTTTCTTTCAGCTGGGAAAATAGCTTTAGGTGTCCGAACAAAGCACCTTTAACTAATAGCAGAATACAAACTCTTGTATTTAAATATGTTTTACATTCAGCTGATGTCTACGGTGACTTTTTTTTTTGGGTAAATGTTTAGTATGGCTTATGAGTGATAGAGTTAAGAACAATAGGCAAGGGTTTACCATTCCACTCTATTGTGTGTTTTTGTGTGTTTATGTGTTGTTCTTGCACTTTTTTTTTCAATTATCAGCTTCGGACGAAGGACATTATTTATTTAACCTGACCAGGTTATGTCTTGCTTGAAAAATGAAAGTGGATTTGATCTCATCCCCTCTTCACCACCTTGAACTCCACTTTCACGTCCACTGCTGATGGCGCCATATAACAATGTGTGTTCGGAGGGGAAGAACTCCTCCTCCTCCTCCCAAACTGCTATGCCAGTGCCAACCAATGTCAAGGCAGCTCTCCTGAATCCCACAGCAACCAACAGAACTGACTTGATCACGTGCTGACTCGACCCCCCCCCCCAACTTTAGACTCCAACAAAAAGGGATGCCAAACATATTCTACCAGTAACTCTCGATGCTCTTGTTTGTTGTATACACTGTTAAAAACTTCATCTTGTAATTTTACTTTAGCGTCACTGTGAATAATTGGTACCAGCATATTAAGAGACAGTATATTCAGATTAAATTATGAATCTAAACTTTATCGATATGTGAAGATATGTACAGCTGAATAGTTCCATGTTACTTAGTGCATTGGGTTGAGTATGCCCTCTTTTGCGAGAAGATTATGCAGACGAGTGTAATTGTGGCCACGCAGGCTGTTTTATTCACATTGCTAAAGCCTCATGACAGAAGGAGAGGTGGCGTGAGGGCCTGTTTTACTGTGTCTTGTATAGTTACTTAGATTGTAGGAGGTTGATCAAGCATGAGAATGTGCCAAGCAACTTCCAAGCTCCCTTCTGTATGTGTGTATGTATAAATATGTAACTTATTAATCCTGCAAATGTGGAATTTCTTGTAGCTAAGTTAATTTGAGGGAAGCAGAGATAAAATATGTGAAATTGAGCTAAAAGGGTAAGGTTTAGTTACCTTTTTTTTGTAGAAACCCAACAGCCAGCCAACCAAGATATAACTATAACATTTCAGCAGTGTTGTTTTCAAATAGATTTTCTTGGTTATGGGGGCAATGTGTGTGCCCCCCCCCCTGATATTCTGGTTATTGAGCTGCTCCATTTAGAGCTCCAAGGTAAACATTTAATAAGGTCTTTAGCATATATAGGTACGCCTTAATGAGTGCAACTTGGATGAATTGGTCACACGGGACTGATCATAATGGTGTAATGTGAAGGCTTATTTCTCTGACTTTGTGCCTATCTGAAAATGTAATGTATGTTCTCCCAGCTTAGTGATCTCATTTCGTTGTCTTTGGTTGCACCGACTGAATCATTCATGTGGACTGTATGCCATGCAGAGTCTGATTTAAGATTTGTATTGGACCAATATAAGGACTGCTCTTACACTGACTGTAAGAAGAAGAGGAAAAAACAAAGCTATGTGATGAATGATCCTAAACAGCAGATAAAATTGAGTATGTTTTTGGGTCACATGAATTGTAAAGTTGTATGGGTCGGTACCATCATCCATCTCACCGCTTGTTAGAGGAAGAGGCATATCAAAACTAGGATTTTTTTCAATCGATTAACAGCTATATGGAGATGCACATAAACTGAATTGTCTTGAATTGAAAATGCTGAATGGTCTCAACTCTCACTAAGCGATGGTTATTTGGTATTTGAAAATTAAAGTACTTTTACAAATCTGAAAAAAGAACCAACAACAAAGATTTAAGGAAAATAGAACTGACTACTGCTTAATCAAAATGGGAAAACTCTGCCTATATTCGGACATGACATAACGAATGGATGACGTTCTTATTCTTATATCTAATTAACCCCCCCCACACACACATACACACATACACATAAACCCCTAAACAACAACAAAGCGGATTTTTTTTCCAAGTGGAAAATACAAATAAAAATATGAGATTTGTGTGGATTAATGAATCAAAGATATAATTGGGTGTAAAAATCCTCTTAATTTTTTGCTATGTCAGGGAAAACATTTCCCCACAAAAAAATACAGAAAATTTTTAGATTTATGATAAAAAAAAAATTTTTTTAACTTATAAATAAACTCACTCACCCACAAACTTTGTTAGCCACAGAGGACATGGTGGACCAAAAAACCCCAAAAATGAGATGACGAGATTTCGAACATTAATGTAGCAGCAAACAACTGTTTGCTAGAGTTAGAGAGAGTGGAGTAATAGTGGGGCAGCTTAGCTCCAATATTCATAAGGATTGTGCATTTTGTGAAAAAGCACCAAAACTTGGTACATATGTAGCTTAATATATTTAGAAGAAATCTGGATATGGAGCCACTGAAAATTAACCCCGTAGTGGCCATGGCAGGCGTGGACGTTATTAGATCGCTTTTAGCGGGGCTGTGGCCTCCCTAAATTTCATATCAGCCATTATGACAAGACAGAGGAGAATGTTACCTTTCCAGAGATACCAGTATTATTGTTCTAGTCCAAACAGAACCAGAGATATGCCATTTTACATATCGGATGTCACCAATGCATGTTAAAAAAAACTAAGCTGATAAGCAGTTACTTTTGTAAAAAAATAAAATAAAATAAAAACAATAAACACTGTTGAAGTACTGAATTGTGTATTGTTTCCTGCAATCGCTGGTTCTAAACCTTGCCCAACAGAAGAGGAGTGTTTAGGTATAGATGTCTATACAGAGTGTATAGATGAATAGAGGAGTGTTTAGGTACAGATGTCTATACAGAGTGTATAGATGAATAATGTCTCAAAAGTGACTGGGAACTTAGTTTTTTCAACATGCATTGGTGACATCCAATATTTAAAATGGCATATTTCTGGTTCTGTTTGGACCAGAACAATAATATTGGTATCTCTGGAAAGGTAACATTCTCCTCTGTCTTGTCATAATGGAATTTAGGGAGGCCACAGCACCGCTTAAAGCGATCTAATAACGTCCATGCCTGCCACGGCCACTATGGGGTTAATTTTCAGTGGCTCCATATCCAAATTTCTTCTAAATAGATTAAGCTACATATAATGTACCAAGTTTGACGCTTTTATCACAAAATGCACAATTTTTATGCCAAGCTGCCCCAATATAATGGCGTCCTGAGCAGAGCATGGCGTCTCACTGTTTTGGAAAGCCGGTCGGGTCGCGCGTGCATGTTAGCGCATGTGAGGTGGCTAGCTAGCGTTAGCAGGATAACTAGTGTTAGAAGTGATAGGGGTTATAATTTGCCCTTTCCCCCTCTTCCTTTTCTTACATACTTGTACTGTTTTTCATTGCGAAATGACTGGAGGCGCGGCTGAGCAAGTGTTTCTAAGAGG
Organism: Lampris incognitus; assembly: GCF_029633865.1. Lineage (NCBI taxonomy): Eukaryota > Metazoa > Chordata > Actinopteri > Lampriformes > Lampridae > Lampris > Lampris incognitus. Next base: position 17,307,942 of record NC_079218.1, read on the forward strand.
ACGTCCCTGGGAGGTACCGAAGCGCCCCCTGGAGGTAGTTAATGGCAGCAGTTTGCATAAACGCTTCAGGATACGCCACTTTGAAAACGCTGTTCAGGACACTACAGGTTCACGCCATTCTAGCTCAAGGACTTTAAAGAAAAACAACTTTTTTTATTTTTGAGAATCCATCCACCGTCAACCTAAACTGATGTAAAATACCAAGGCGGAGCTGAGACCCACGGCCGAGGCCTTGTCGGAGGGACCTGCTAACTGCTAGCCTGCTACCTCGGTAAGCTAGCTAGCTAGCGCGCCTCCCGGCTAATTGTCTAGTCTTGGAAATCCGTCCTTCTTTCTGCTTCTCTCCTCGTTCCCATCTTTTCGACACACTCCAGGTTAGGACTAGTATTGCGTGTTTAACCCTTAACCCCTTGACCCGACTAGTCCGTAACACTAGCAAGCTAAAAATTACGTTACATGGAATAGGTCATTCGGCAGATCGAAGAAATAGCTCCTTACCAAGCTGAATAGTTTCCTAATGTTAATAAAATGACTCTTGTACTACCGCCAGGTGGGTGCTACACATGGGTGGTGGTTGAGGCGAGCGCCCCCTCTTCAACGTGAAGCACTTTAGGTGTCTAAATAAAGCGTTAAATAAATGTAATCCATTATTATTATGATTCCAACCGAACCGAAGGAAATAATAGCCAAGAACATGATGGGGGGTGGGGGTGGGGGGGTGTTTTGGTTTGGTCTGAGACGCTGGTGCTGAATGTCGCGTATAGCAGCTTTAAGGGTTGACAGTGACGGAAGTTATTATATCTCTTCCACCATAAATTGCTCTGAATTTAGATTCTTGCAACAACAAAGCAAAACAAAAAAAAAGAAAAAGAGATGATTTACTTTTTCTACTTTAGGTTCATTCTATTTTCTTTTTACTTTGTCAATGACATTTTCTTTCAGTGACTTGCACAGCTGCATCACACCCACTTTTGTAAAGTATAACACAATGTAGAAAGACTTCCACACTTCACTTGTGAAACTCAGTTAAGTCTGTGAACATAACGGGGGAGATAATTTGAATTCATCAGACAACTTCTGCTTACTCTACTGTCAAGTTTATTTATAGTATCTTTTGAGCAATTTGTGGTGGGACTGTTTGCTAGTTTGATGAGGGTTAAAATTCGTCGTGCTGTTTAATGTGTGGAAGATCATAATGTTCTCTGAGGGTACCAGCAGGTCTATGTTAGCAAAACATGTAGCAGAGGTCTAAATATCTCTGCACATATAAAATTCTTATAATTTAGCTTTTATTGAAATGCCCTATGCAAGTAGCATGAGAAAATGTTCCATCTGCTGAAAATAGACAGTGAAGTAAGGAAAATATAAAAAATAAATGGGCACTTTAGCAAAGTATATTGACCCAAGGGGCCAAGAGGGACGACGATAAATTCCTTCTAGATGCTCTTGACGGGAGTAAATAATATTGACTTCATTCAAGAGAAAATGTGAATGCTTGGGAGGTGGGCAATAAAAAAAAAAGAAAAAAAAGGAAGACAAAACAGAAAAAAGGAAATAGTTCCACTAATTAGTAAAAATCCCAAACATGACAGTCTAGCTAACAACTAATAAATCTTTGTGACATTAAAAAGCATCTATCTGGGGAACCTTAAACACCAAGACGGAGAGATCAGTATCAACGTGCTTATCACAACTTTTGCTATTAGCATCACTGTATTCAGCTATACTTATGATTGGCAAAGTCGCCTCAGGCACATAACCAACCACATGAACTTTGTTCCTGTAAATGTCAATGGCAGCAAATTGTTACCTTGAGACTGCACGTTTTTACCAGGATTTCTACAATGCCATTGAAGAAGTGGTCAAAGACTGGGTTAAATTTCACAAAATCATACCCCCAAGTAAGCAAAATGCAATGAAGCAATACATTTAAAAAAATGCAATACTGAAAAGAGTTTGGTTCAATCATAGACAGCATACGGTCATGGCAAGTATCCTCCTACTTTGTTAGTAAAATAACAACTGATAAGATTAATAAAAAAACAAAAACAACTGTAGTTGGAAATGTATAACCAGGCTATAAATAATCAGGGCTAGCAGTCCACAGGAGGTGCAATAACCAACAATTTTACTGATAATGTTAGTTCAGGACCATTTTGAGTTTTAGGTTATTTGCAACTATGAATATAGAATCAAAGTGACAAAATCGTGACGTTAGAAAATGCCATCTGTGTCTTCACACAGTCTGTATTAAATAAGACTCTTGATGAGTGTTTAAAATGTGCTTTTTTTAGAATTATTCAGTCCTTTCTGCTTTCTAATTTAACACAACATGGCAGGGAAGGTAAAGGATAACAGACAAATACACTATGGTCTGAGATTTGAATCCATTTGGAGTTTTTTATAGTGTCAAAAGGCATTTGTGTGCCTGTTCTGGTATACCTATCAGTGCTAAACAACGGCAATGTGTACCTTAGATACTATGTACTAGATATATACTGTCTCTGTGTTTTATATGGAATCAGACAATAATCAATTCTATAATTTTTTCAGTCTTTCTGTTCCATAATGGCAGAGAGATGGGTTTCTTGTGAAAAAATATCAATGTATATGAAACAAGATTTCAAGGAAATAATAAGTAAAAAGATGTGAATTACAGTTACAGTTGTAACAAATCCAAGAATAACACCATGCATCACTCAATCAACCTCTCTGTTAATATCTACTGTGTTGTATCCAGGGTAAAAAAAAAGAAAAAAAAAAGAAAGTATGCTGAGAGCGCTCACAGGTTCAGCTATACAATACTCATACGTTCACACAACTTATTATCCAATGAGAGAGGTTTGGTTTAATTATGACATTTTTGTATAATTAGGTTCTCAATAATACAGTGTGGGTGGCACTGTTACCTCATGGCAACCGGACCTGAGATGAAGCACAGCTCTTCTGTGCAAATTTTGCATTTTTCCCCCCAAATGTTCACTCAGCTTTTTTCAGAATCCATCCATCCATCCATTATCTGAACCACTTATCCTGCTCAGGGTCGTGGCAATGCTGGAGCCTATCCCAGCAGTCATTGGGCGGTGGGCGGGGAGACACCCTGGGCAGGCCACCCGGCCATCCATCACACACACACATTCATACTTAGGGGCAGTCAGGGTCCGAAATTAACTTTTTGGCTTACCGTAAAGGGGTACTGGTAGATGAAAAAATCTACCGGCCAAGCATATTTTTTACCAGCCAAAATAATTAGTAGCCTTTTTTTGTGCCATACGTACGTTTTCAGTACATATCAATGAGAGAATAAGGTATTGTGTTGAATAAAAGCTTTTAAAAATGTGACAAGAGCAGATCTGAAGCAAAAATATTTCTATGTAAAATTAATGATTAAGTAATAAAATGTTACAAGTATGATTTCATGTTTTATTTGCAGTATTATTACAACTACTCGAATGCTCCACATGCCCATCCCTAGTCCCAGACTACTTCTCACTCAACAGCAGCCACTCTCTTTGCACTGTCCATGAAGTCTGGCCTCCTGCTCCTGACAGAGTCTTGGTGCCACAGATCAACAGCACTGGTTGGGTCATACACCCTGATCTCGGGAGATGACAGCTGCACCATCAGTAGATCCGAGAGTGTGTCTGAGTTGAGGTTGGACCGCCAATCAGTTTTAACCTGTTTCGTGGTGTTGAAGCTAACACACAGCTAACGTTAGTGCAAGCTAGGTGTCACATACTAGTAGGGTTACCAACATTCTATCCCAGGAAAACAGGACAGGAGGGTCGGGAGGGTGGAGGTAATCAAGAGAAAATTGCCAGAATAACAGCCTACATGACGCTTTGTATAGGTAGCCCAGAGCCTTATGGAATAACAATAATAATAATAATAATAAGATTTATTTGTATAGAACTTTTCATACAAACAATGTAGCCCAAAGTGACTTTACAATTCAACACAGAAGATACTATAGTAGGCTAAAGATACATAGTAAACATATGTCTGTTAAAAATATATCCATTCATATAATAATGATAATAATAATAATAATAATAACTTAATCTATCGAGCACGTTTTGCTGTTAAGCTTATTGTTACAGTCCATGCTGTTGTAGCTCAGTCCGTGTTTAACGGTATGATATACAGATGAAATCTCGCACGCAGCAACTTCGTCATTTTCAGTAGTAGTCGTGGCGAAGAACTTGCTAATGCTAGATGCACCTTTAGCTTGTGTAGTCCTCTTGTGCGTGGCGGCATGTTGTTTCACATCTTTTCTCCTCCATGGCTGATCAAAAACTCCTGACGTCACAGGTTGCAGAAGTCTGTAGCCAAATCGCCACTGACAGGCTTAACCCAACTATAGACCCTTTTACAGTTGGCAAACAGTGATCACGTGATTTTACTGCCAAAATGCGCGCATGCTATGCGTGACGTGAGTCATAAAAGGGTCTAATGATTGGTCTTTCCCCCGGTGGAATGCGGTAGAATTTAATACCTTTAGTTTTGCTAGATCTGTTCTGGCAACCCACAGCACCAACAAGATGACATTTTAAAAAGGTAAATATTGTAGCGAATTCGGGGGGCAGCTCGGGAGACCGTTGCCACAGCCGGGAGGCGAATCCGTGTTTCTCGCTCCGCAAGCGACAACGTTAACCAGTCGACTAAAGGGTCCGATCCGTTAGTCAAGGACCAACGTGTCTACTTACCCATGCACATTACAATGGCAATCGATCAAAAATCCACTTGCACTCTGCGTTGACTGGAGATGGAGAATGTGCCTCTGTTGCTGCCAAAATGCGCACGCATACTATGTGTGACGTAGGTCATAAAAGGGTCTATACTTCTCTTCCCACTGCTTATCGTATGTACACAATATTTTCTTTTTCGGAGGGCCCGAATCGCCATCTACACTTGCCCTCATTTTTCCCAACAGGATTGAGAGGAAGAGACGAGTAAGTTACACATACAGGCCAGTTAGTTTAAAATGATGCTTCTCTCCAACTGAGCGCCACCCATCGGTATTCCCACATAGCACACATAGGCCAGATTTCAGTAGACGTGTATATATAAAATATTTTTTGAATCATTCAGATACGGGACAAACCACTTTTGATCTAAATACGGGGTGTCCCGGCTAATACGGGACAGTTGGCAACCCTACATACTAGCGTAAACTACTAATAAAACACGTTAGCCCCTAGCTAACGGGTCTGACCTTTTAGCCGAGCGGTTAGTGATGTCGCCTTGTGGTGCAGTACACCTCGTCTCGAATCCCGCACCGGACAAGAAGATAACCGGTTACGCTAAGCTACAGCCAGCACTTTGTTTACGCTGTATAAGGATATTTTGAGATGACAACTAAATTCACTTACTCGCACATCCATTCGAAGTCGGGGAGTGGTTTCACCTTCTTGCCAATGGCATGCACAGTCCCAAACATGTTCTGCGTTTTCATGCTGGTCTGCTCGGACATGGCTATTGGTGCCTTTACGGAGGATCTTGCCAGGACAGGCTCCGATTGAGCCTGAGAGGCATTCATACAGGTAATGTGACATCTGGAGGTGTCATGTTCCTTGATGTTTTCTACCTTCATTATCTTGTTACTGATGACAAATGAATTGCTACGGTTTTTGGCCTACTGGCGACAGACGGAGCAACTCAGTATCGCGGTCTGTGCATTATACTCCAGCCAGCCTCTCGCAGCTCCTTTATCGTCATACCTACACTTTTTACTAAACTTTATTTTTTTTCGGTTTGGTGGGGATGGTGCCTTCTTCCTCCTCTTCGGGGCATGGTTGTCTGTTTGATGGTGGTTTTGCGCCTTCTAAATATCGCCACATAACTGGTGTTGCTCGCTAACGTTAGTTAAAAGAATAGAGTAGGCTACTACCGAGTTTGACGGGTGCTGCCTTCGTTGTTCCTCTCGAGTGTGTGCGTAATGTTACCCGCCAGTAGCATCTAGCAACATTCTAATGCACTTTGATTGGTCAGTTTTGTTATTGTTACTATGTTATTGTTCTAACGCACTTTGGTTGGTTAATTTCTGTTATTGCTGTTGCTAAGGAGAGGGAGAGAGAGAGAGCGAGAGAGACGGGGGGGGGATTAAGTTGTTGGATTTCACTTTTTTTTGTTACTCACCATGTGGCGGGTAGGCTTCTGAGATTTACTCGCCGATTAGAAGACCTACTCGCATTTGGCGGGTGGCGAGTGTTAATTTCGAATCCTTGGGGCAATTTTGTATGGCCGATTCACCTGACCTACATGTCTTTGGACTGTGGGAGGAAACTGGAGCACCCGGAGGAAACCCACGCAGACACGGGGAGAACATGCAAACTCCACACAGAGGACGACCTGAGACGACCCCCAAGGTTGGACTACCTTGGGGCTCGAACCCAGAACCTTCTTGCTGTGATGTGATGGTGCTAACCACTGTGCCGCCTCAAAAATCAGAATTAGAATCTTTTCATATGTGATCTGGTCGCCTCCCATTGACCAAACCAATGCATGTTGGGTGAATTGGTGAATCGTAGACTCTAAAGTACCCATAGGGGAGTGTGCCTGTATTGGTGGAGACTTCAGTGTAGTGGGATGGCCTCATAATAATAATAATAATTAATAATAATAGGAGCAGGATAAGCGGTTTGGATAATGGATTGATAATAACAATAATAATTTTATTTATATAGCACTTTTCTAAAACAATGTTACAAAGTGCTTTAGAAAGAAATAAAACCAGACAAAGCAAAAATAAGAATAAGACCAATTCAATTCAATTTATTGTCATTAAAAACAATGTGCAGGCACATGTTGAAAATGAAATAAGGGCTGCAGCTTCACCAAACAGTGCAAGACAGACAGACAAACAGTATAAGATATACACAGATGAAAACCAAAAGCTAAAAATAAGTTTAAAAAAGAGCACGAGTGCAAAAATATTTAGAAATATCCACAGACATTCAGTGGGTAGCCAGGTTCAGGTGGGCAACAGCTTGGGGAAAGAAGCTGTTTTTCAGCCTGGTAGTGCGGGCTCTGAGGCTCCTGTAGCGCCTCCCAGAATGCAGAGGGGAGAACAGTCCATGGTTGGGGTGGGTGGGATCTCTGCTGATGCTGAGACCCCCTCAAAGGCAGTGTTTATGATAAATGTATTTTATGGCTGGGAGCTGGGTACCAGTGATATGCTGGGCTGCATTGACGACCCGTTGCAGGGCTTTCTGGTCTACTGATGTGCAGTTGCCATAACACAAATACGTAAGAGTAAAAATTAAAACACTATGAATAAATAAAAACAAATATCAAACATTTGTAAAAGCTTTCTCAAAAAGAAAAGTTTTAAGATGAAATTTAAAAGAAGCTAGAGACTTGGTTTGTCTTAGTTGGACAGGAAGAGAGTTCCATAGTGTGGGGGCTCTAACAGCAAAAGCCTGATCTCCCTTTATGACAAATTGAGACCTGGGAATAACCAGAAGGGCTCCATCTGCGGATCTTAATGGTCGAGAGGGTGTACACCAGGTCAATAAATTACAAATGTATGTAGGAGCAAGACCGTTTAAGGCCTTAAAAGTGAGCAATAACATTTTAAAATCAATACGAACTATAACGGGGCCAGTGTAGGGAGGCAAGCACAGGAGTGATATGGTCATGCCTCTTTGTCCCGGCAGTGAACCGAGCAGCGGCGTTTTGTACGAACTGCAGATGGTGGAGAGAGCCCTTGCTGATACCCGAGTAAAGTACATTGCAATTGTCAAGCCAAGAATAGATAAAAGCATGAAACAACTTTTTACAGATCAGCAGTTGATCAAAATGACCTAATTTTGGATATTACCTTGAGCTGGAGAAAACATGACTGAACAACATGTTTGATTTGATGATCAAAACCGAGATTAGCATTGAATATTACCCCTTATCCTGCTTGAGACTACGTGACACCACCAAGATTAGTACCAACAGGGCCAATGGAATTTGGGAGACCGAACAGAATGACCTCAGATTTATCATCATCAAATTTAAGAGACTTTTTGGACATCGAGGATTTAATGTCAGAGAGGCAAGTTGTGAGATTTGCTAGGGCGCTAGGATTTGTGGGTTTAGTGGCATGTATAACTGACTGTCGTCAGCATAAAAATGGTAAAACACATCGTGATTTTGAATGACCTGGCCAAGGGGCAGCATAGAGGAAACAGTGTTGAGGTTTTTATACAAAAAGGTTTTTATACAAAATCTGTGTTGAGGATGTGTGCCAGCTCTTCCAGAGACAGAAGACCAGGAAGGCACCAGGCCCGGATGGCGTGTCACCCTCCTGTCTGAAAGTCTGTGCTGACCAGCTGGCCCCCATTTTCACGCGGATCTTCAGCAGATCACTGGAGCTATGTGAAGTCCCTTCCTGCTTCAAGAGCTCCACTATCATCATGGTCCCAAGAAACCCCATATCACAGAATTAAATAACTATAGGCCCAGTGCCCTAATGTCTGTGATCATGAAAACCTTCAAGAGACTGGTGTTGGCCCATCTGAAGGAAATCACAGGCCCCCTGCTCGACCCCCTGCAGTTTGTGTAACGAGCAAACAGGTCAGTGGAGGATGCGGTCAACATGTAGTTTGCCTAACGAGAAACAGGTCAGTGGAGGATGCAGTCAACAGCACTACATCTTCCAGCACCTCGACTCCCCAGGGACACACGCAAGGGTCCTGTTTGTAGACTTCAGCCCAGCGTTCAACACCATCATCCCAGATATCCTCCACTCCAAACTCACCTGGCTCACTATACCAGCCCCCATCTGCCAGTCGATTAAAAACTTCCCAACAGACAGGAGGCAGCTGGTGAGGCTGGGGAAAATCCCATCCAGCACCTAGACAGTCAGCACTGGTGCCCGCCAGGGATGCTTGCTCTCCCCTCAAACTCTTCTTCCTCTATACAAATGACTGCACCTCAGGTGACCCGTCTGTTAAACTCCTGAAGTTTACAGATGACACAACCATCATTGGCCTTAACCTGGGATGGTGACAAATCAGCATATAAATGGGAGGTTGATAAGCTGGCCCTCTGATGCGGCCATAACAACCTGGAATTGAACATGCTGAAAACAGTGAAGATGACAGTGGACTTCAGGAGGAGGCCCCTAACACTGCCCCCCCCCCCACCATTCTCAACAGCGTGGTGTCTGCCATGAAAACCTACAGATTTCTGGGTTCTACAATCTCCCAGGACCTAAGGTGGGCATCCAACATAGACACAATTGTCAAAAATGCGTAGCAGAGGATGTACTTTCTCTGCAAGCTCAAGATGTTCAACCTGCCTGCTGATTCAGTCCTACACTGAAGTAATCCAGTCTGTCCTCTGCATATCCATCACTGTCTGCTTTGGATCGGCCACCAAACAGGACAGGGACAGACTACAACAGACAGTTAAGTCTGCAGAGAAAATCAGGACTTATATACATCCAGACTCAGAAAACAGGCAGGCAACATCATTGCAGACCCATCACACCCTGGTCACAACCTGTTCCAACTCCTCCCCTCTGGTAGGCGCTACAGAGCACTGTACTCCAAAACAATTGGATATAAAAACAGTTTCTTTCTCCAAGCTGTTACCCACCTGAACCTGGCTACCCACTGAATGTCTGTAAATATGTTTATATTCATGCTCTTTTTTTTCTTTATCTTTTAGCCTTCATCTGTATAATCTTATATATGTATATTCTTATACTATGTTTGCTATGTTTGTCTATGTCTATCTTGCACTATTTGGCGGAGCTGCAGCCCTCATTTTGTTTTACACATGTGCCTGCCCATTGTTGTTAATGACAGTAACTTGAATTGAATTGAAGAGTTTCCTTCTGTGGGCTATCAATCAAATGAACACTTAACACTGTCAAATAAATCCAACCATTTTGTATATACTGTACATTGTACATATACTGGTATGCTCCGTCATGTCCATCTACCTCAGGTATGTATGTGAGTAACCTGCTAACATTTATTTCAGCATCTCTGATATATTCTCTGCACCATTACACTTTATCACATCTTATTTCGCCTGTATATAGTCAATCCTTGTTTATATATCTGAAGATTGTTGTATTGTAGCGTTGTTATTCTATGTTAAGTACAGTGAGAAAGCCACAAAACCAGAGTCAAATTCCATGTATGTGCAAACCCTAAATGGCCAATAAACATGAATCTGATTCTGAAATGACTTGAATGCCAAACATTTTTTCTTTCATTACTTTTAGGTATTTGTAATTGTATTCTTTTTTCATAAAGTTGTCCAAATTATTGGCTTTTTTTCAATTGTAAATTCAAGCCTCTAATTTTTCACTTTAAGCTAAAATCCTGAAGATTTACATGCAAAAAAATGTATTTTGTATAGCTATTCCACAAATATCCCAATCATGAACACGGTTGTAGTTGCTCATTTTAAAGTTTGCATTTTACATTTTCAGCACAGAGACCAAGACCCTCACCAACATAACCTACAGCATCAATAGCTAAAATTCATGTTCAACCATGTTGTTGTTGTTGTTGTTGTTTGGGGGGCTCAAACACTGCTGCAGTTATCAGCATCACCAAATGTCAGTAACACAAACAATTATCTACACGATTGTGGGTTAAAGACCTTTGTAGAAACCATAGAGGAGAAGCAAAGTCATATGCATCTTGTATAAATACATGCCATCTAGATACCTTAGCATATCTATGGCGCACCCCCTCATCTGCACATCTTGATGTTATCTACTGTTAGCATATGTTTAGCTATTAGCTATGATGTAGTTTGGAAAGCATGGGTTAATTACATAGAATGAAATATGCAAGATCTACGTAGAGGAAGACTACCCTGAAAGTACAACTCAAACATCACCTCAAACAGAGATAAATAGGTAACATTTAAGGGTAAGCATCCTTTTGCCTCTCAGTTGATATCAAGTGGGAAATTTCAAGGCCTTAAAAACGCTTATCATGAGACGTTTTTAGCCACAACAGAAGAAAAATCCATCTTGGGTTTTGTTCTGTAAAAGTCACAAAACCTTAAAATGTCACAGTTACACCATTCTACAAATGACAACAAGCCAGTTTTGGTGTGTACAGACATGAGAGGCTTTTTCAAACGTCATTCAAAGGCACAAAGCACCAGTAATGCCTTGCCATCTCAAAGAGTCTTACAATGTGATATGCCTCAAATGTCTTTCAAATCATTATTACTATAGGAGTGACGAAGAAGGACAGGATTAGGAGCGAGTGTATTAGAGGGACAGCTCAGGTTGGACGGGTTGGAGACGAGGCAAGAGAGGCAAGACTGAGATGGTTTGGACATGTGTGGAGGAGAGGTGCTGGGTATATTGGGTGAAGGATGCTGAATATGGAGCTGCCAGGGAAGAGAAAAGAGGAAGGCCAAAGAGATGGTTTATGGATGTGGTGAGGGAGGACATGGGAGTGGCCTGGTGTGACAGAGGAAGATGCAGAGGACAGGAAGAGATGGAAATGGATGATCTACTGTGGCGACCCCTAACAGGCGCAACAGAATGAAGAAGAAGGTTGAAAATAATAATAACAATAATGATATTAATAATGATAATAATAACAATAGATGGTATAACTCAACTCATAAGACTCAGAATTGATGCAAAATTCAGCTGAATATATCTTATTCGATATCATTACTTGTGATTTATTGCACAATAGCAGAATTTGTTTTTCAAGCTAATAAAGAATAGCTAATTACAATGCCTTCTTGTTTCTGGGTTAGTGCCAAAAAGACATTTGGCAGTGAGTGCCACAAAATACAGAAATGGGAGCAGGTTAATCCATTGGACTAGGAGCCAAATACAGAACCAGTCGCAGCCAATTTTTATTCACTGGAAAATCTATTTGTCTTCAGTTTCTGAACATACCACATGTTGAACAGCCACCAAACCGAAGACGCTTTGCAAGCAAACCCCTTCTCTTTCTCCTCAGAAAGGAAGTCATTAGCAATGCAGATTCCTAGATGCGTTTAGTGTCAACCTAATGGTTTGAGAAAGATGTTTTTTTCTTTAAGATAAAATTAACAACCTTTAACTCCACACCACCTGTCTACTTGGAGTGATGTCATCATTTTCCATCAAGGTGTGAAATGACCAGTATTGGTAATTAAGCCTCCTATAGGAAATTGAGAAATGCCTGTACTGCAACAAAAAAACTCTTTCAAATGAGATTAAGATTAACAACAACATTTAAGAGGTCCATTAATCTTGTGTCTTTTCTGATTTTCATGTTGTCAAGTGGCTAAGCACCAAAACTTGCTTATCAACTTAAGCAATATTTCCTTACAGACTCAATGTATTGATAATAATAATAATAATAATAATAATAATGATAATAACTTCATACAGAGCACTTACTGGATGAATAAAAATGTTAACAGTCAAGAACAAAATGTAATAAAATCCTGATGGCCACGTTCAGGAAAATAGTTAACACATCAATAAAAAAGTGTTATGAGTGATTTTATCAAGTGCTCACACATCACGTCTTCACTTAAGCACATTTTTAATTTAAGTTACTTTCTACAAGAGCAAAGCCTGTGCCAAGATAAACAAGCTAAAACCAACTTGTGAATGCACATAAACACATACAAAGATTCAGAGGGAGATAAAGTGATGGAAACATTGCTTGGAATAACGTTAGGATGTATTCCTGTCTCCCTGAATTAACGCAGCTCGGGGTAAGACAAATACATTTTCCAAGTCTTGTTCCACAATCATAATACAGTGCGACAACATAATACAAACATTTTCCAGGCCTCTGTCCTCTGGAAAGCTTTCCTAAACACCAGCCGCAGAAAATCGCTTTATCTTCCTTGTCCTGACACCTAGAGGAGTGCTGATGACAACAATGCACTGGCCTTATGTCTTTATTTGGGGTTGGAGCACAAGACTGAATCTTCACGAGGAGCTAAGTGTCAGACATAGCTGGAGGGCTTAACGCTAGTTTGACTCATCCATGTTCTGTAAATATAGATGGCATGTGCTGGTGTGTGTTCTGTATATGTGTGTGTGTGTGTGTGTGAGAGACTCCCCATCCACAGAACTGTATATTACTCTTGATTTTCAATGGTTATTACTGCCCTGTGCAAAACAAGGCAGGCCTCGTCTGCACTGTTGCCCCGTTGATAACCAAACAGCTTTCACAAGTCAGATTTCAGACTCATTACATGTGAAATATCTGCAGGGTTTGGAAAGTAGCAATATCCTGCACTCAAGAGATCTACTTGAAAAATAACAAATATTTTGACACAGACCCTGTTTATAGCTTGTGAACCCAGCTCAAACGGAGGCCACATCTTATATTTACTAATGCACATTTCAAACCCACATGCCCTCTTTTCTGCCCCAGTGCATTGGTTTGATACATGTATTTAGCTGGTGCATGGAAGAAATCATTTTTTCAAAATGTGTCTCTGAAAGTTACTCTCTTCTTTCATCATCTGGCAAATGGCAGATTTTGACAAGGAATTCAAGAAAGAGAGGCATATTCTAACCTACAGGTCCTTCTGTCTCTGGCAGGCGCTCGCGTGACTTAACATGTTTTAATATGTGAAACGAATATATTGTCCCATATTCACCTCACATCTCACCTTATCCAGTTTGATCCCAAACTGGATAAATGGAACAGGTTTTCCTTTTCTTTTTTTTCTTTTCTTCTTTCTGTTGTTGTGGTTGTAATCTTTCGGTGACTCTGTCGCCACCTAGCGGTCGTGCCCCGCAAAGCACGACGTCGGGTTGGTCGGCACGACTCAAGCCGAGCCAGAACATGAGCGGAGTGTCAAGGCACACGGACCATGTCGCCTGCTGCCTCTCCCCCGTTTGGGATCTGCCGTCGATCTGTCCATATTTAAAACAAAAAAAAAAGAAGAAGAAGTAGACAGACAGGCTTACTTAGCTCTTCCGCGTTACCGCAAGGTATGCCAGAGTAAGATAACGAGAGCGGATACGGAATTTTTATATATCCATGTATATCTATATATTTTTGTAGCAGCACTGTTGTTGAGTAACTTGGAAGTCCAGTCGCGAGGTTGAGGGGGCGGAGAGAGGGGTGTTGGAGACCGTCAGCGGGTGTTTTCAGACAAAGTCGTCAGGGGGGGAGAAAAAAAAAACAACAACAGCAACAACTGTCAGAGAGCAGACTGCAAATTGCAACAGATGTTTTTCTCGACCATGCAGCCGAGTTCGGAATGAAAGCACCGGCGAGGCGACGGCGGCCTTTCCTGCGGCTCTGCTGCTGCGGAGTCGGGCTGCTTGCGGTCATCTGGCTCGCCCAGGTCACCCGCGTACCAGGTGAGAGAGAGGGAGGGAGGGAGACCAAGACAGAGAAAGAGGGAGAGACAGGGGGGGGTGGGGGGCAGTTTGGAAATGAATAAGATTTTAAGGTTGATTGAGAAATTGTTGTGTGTGTGTGTGTGTGTGTGTGTGTGTGTGTGTGTGTGTGTGTGTTGCAACCAGCTCTGGAATTTTTCTAATCAGTTGTGGAAGCAGTACCCACACACAACATAAATCTTTTTTTCTTTCTTTCTTTTTCTTTTTTTTGTGGCCCTTAGCAACAGCAGCACCAACAGCAACCCAGCTAGACCAAATCTGTTTCCCCTCCATTTAAGATTTCGCTCAAAGTGTTACTGTAGATCAGTGGGTAAGACCTGTTGACACGTTGAGCTCCAGGCGTCACTTTAAAGTATGAAATATATCCCATGCCGTGACGGCGGTCGAACTCAGGTGCATCACTGGCTGTGAATTGGGTTTCAGTGGTTTTAATTAAAGTTGATTACTGTCGTGAACTGTTGTGTACCAAGAGGAGAAACGATTTTATTTTATTGCTTTGCTTCATATTAAGTGTCTTGTGTTTACCACAGCTGTTATTATTTGCTATCAAGAATTTTAAACCGTCTCCCTCCTTCGCACGGTGTCCCAGCTGAAAGTGTCATGCCACGATTTTGGCCATTGACAGACCTGACTGAAACACACACCGGTTTGCTTATCTGCTGTTGCATCATTGACCATTTGTGAGGCATCATGATAAGAGAAAGCTAGTTAGGGAAAATACACAGCCGGGCGTATCTATAGATCTGTATTTGTCAATGTATTCACTTCTCCAAATGCACTAATTCTGCATAAAAATGTACATATCCATTTCTTACTCCCTGCCCCATCCCATGTGGACTGTTGCAGTTCACTCGTCGTTTTAACCAAGAAATGTTTCTTCTTTATTTCATAATAGTTAACTGCGAGTTACAAGTTTTGTCATTTTGCAGTTTTCCCGCCTTAAGCATCATCTCTTCTATTCCGGCTCATTATGTCCTCTGGATCTTGGATGATCAGCCAATTCTTCAATTGTCAGCATCCGTCATGGGCAACTAGCTAGGAAATGAAAAAAATAGTATTTCATAGTATGTCATTCGAATGGAGGAATATGTGTAAGCTTTAACCGAATTTAAATTGTTGTTTCGTGAAGTGTTTGGTTCCCATTGTATTTCTCATCTCGTTGTCACATACAAGCCATTGTGCAGAGTGGTCTGGTATAGAGCCTACGCCATGAATATTTATAATACCCCTTTAAATTACCAGCGTTCCACATACCCCGGGGAGATATATTGCTGTTTTCAACAGAAATCAGAACATTAGATCTGCTGTGTGTAACGGTGACAGACATGTTATTCTCACATCAGCGGAAAAAATCTTACACGTTATAGTGTCTTGAATGGCCGTGCTTCTATAAGCCATTCCTAAAAAAGGCAAGTTGTCAAGGAGAGCCTCACAGATGAATAAAAGGCGCAGTTGAATGTTGTATTTACAGGTAACCAACAAGGCCTTGTGTAGAAATGGCAGCAGTGCATGAAAAAGGTTGTCCCCCCTTGATGAAGTGTATCTCGCTCCAGCTGAAACAATCCACCGAGCGGAGGGCTCTTCAGTGCAAAACCCACACGAGTATTCAGCAGACAAGTACTTGCACACCTTTACAAGCGAGATGTTAACTCTTTTTATTTTAATTTTCCATCTTACTAAGGCTAACTGTAATTTAAGCTTCAGCTGCTTTCTTTGCTGATTACCCAGTTACGATAAGGATTTCGCATCAGCCTCAGTGGTCATATGTTTACATGCAAGCAGCTCACCATGCCAGATAACATTTCCACTACCGGCTCACGTGAGCGGTCTTTAGCTCTTTATCTGTATTTAAAACTTAAATGGAAGTCACAGAAAGTTGGAGCAGTTCATCTGGACACGACGTTTATTGAGAGAAATGTTTCATGTGACCTCTTCAGTCTCAACTGACTGCGGGTATCCCCACCCTTATAAACAACACAGCGGCATAACGACCGAAACCAACGATCAGTTTCATATGGAAATTGTCATGACCATTAACTAGAGTTACAATGGCAATGTGTACTAATGTACTCTTAGCAGCCCCCCCCCCCGGTTCAGGGATGGTCATTCCCTCTTCAGTTCAAACCAGCGTTCCTCCCTATCAAGGACTAACTGAAAGGCACAGCTACTGACAGTAAGAGATGAACATCAGGGCCCATGGTGCAGGGAAACTGAATGCTGTGCCAAATTATAAATATTACACTGCCTGTACTTGAACAAAGTAACAAGAAGTACATCACAAGTGAGTCAAAACTGCATGCTTGCCACCGCTGGCAGTGGTAACCTGGTTAAAACCATCTACTGGGACATCACAAAACGTTATGACCCCCCCACCCCCACCCACACTCTTCAATATCAACTGGTATAGGGGTTGGAGCCTCATGCTAATCATAGCCCAAGTGGTAATTAAACATCTATAGTTGCATTTTTCTCCCCAATTGAACTTGGCCAATTACCTCACTCTTCTGAGCCGTCCCGGTCGCTGCTCCACCCGCTCTGCCGATCCAGGGAGGGCTGCAGACTACCACATGCTTCCTCCGATACCTGTGCAGTCGCCAGCCGCTTCTTTTCACCTGACAGTGAGGAGTTTCGCCAGGTGGGACGTAGCACATGGACGGATCACGCTATTTCCCCCACCCCTGAACAGGCGCCCGACTGACCAGAGGAGGCGCTAGTGCAGCGACCAGGACACATACCCGCATCCGGCTTCCCACCCGCAGACACGGCCGATTGTGTCTGTAGAGACGCCCGACCAAGCCGGAGGTAACATGGGGATTCGAACCGGAGATCCCCGTGTTGGTAGGCAACGGAATAGACCGCTACGCTACCTAGACGCCCCCTATAGTTTAATTTTTTGAAGTTACAATAATACAATTTTGGTTATTTGCAACAGTTAACACCATTTGGTCTTTGTTGGGTGTGAGGAGGACAAATTGTGTGACGAGATAGGTTCGTGTGAGTTGGGCTATTCCACAATCTAAATTTCTTGTGGCCTCGACTTGCTGCTAACTTGAAGCTCTTGTTAGGACCCATTCTTCAGTCAGTCAAGAACAGACCGTAAGCATCAATGTGTTGGCAAGAGGTGATACGGGGCTTCAGTTTAGATATTCCCAAAAACAAATTGTTGATGTTGAGAGAAAAGACTTTTATATTGTTTACACTTCTGCATCACACCAGAGAGTTTATGCTGAGGAGTGGAGCTGGAGATTAGAATCCTCCCATAAAAAAACAAAGAAGCAGACTTGATCTTGTTCTGCCGCTCCTCCTCGTCCTCCGCCCTTCTCAGCTCTTTATCCTCACATTCCACCTTCCCCGCTGGCTCTTCTTCCTCCTCTCCCATCTTCTTCCCTCTCAGTATACCAGTGTATATGCGGTGTAAGTTTTGGAGCCTGCGCCCGGTTTTTAATGGGATAATGGTGACAGAGCCATCTGGGGCGCAGTACCATTTGAATTTCATACGACTTGAGCTCCTCTTGATGGTTCGACATGAAAGCCCCAGTGTCGATCCGCTCCGGCCTAGACCGCCGCTGTTTCAATTGAACTGTGTGCCACAAAGAGACACTGGCGATCATGAAACACACCAGACGCTGAATCCAAGCCGTCTCTGAAATAACAGGATTGTGTTTGATGCAGACTACAATAGCCACAGTCTTCCTTGTCACGGCTGGATAGAGCTCTCTGGGTGCCATTGAGGGATATATATATATATATTTATTTTTTTTTGAGTGGGAGAGGCTTAGACAGCCGAATGTGAGACTATCCCCTGTTATAGCTCTTATAAAGCAATAAAATGCTGAACGCCTTATAGCGATAAGCCACCAAGGAAAGCGATAAACAGACAGATTTGCACTATAAAGTTTTCTGCACCGATGGCCCAAGATGGCTCAGGAGGGTAACTTAGGCGGGAGCTCTTTTGAGGGTTCATAAAGGAAAAAGATAGAAAATTTGATGATATCAGTTTGCTGGTGACTAGGGTTTATTTTCTGGTTTAAAACATACAGTCCTCATGGGATAAACATTTAATTTTTTTTAATTTTTATGTTCAGCCAAAGGCTCTATGAATTCCCACAGGGAGTCCTCGTATTTTTTATTAGATGATTGATTTTGGGGAGAGCCGGACTGTTGTAAATGAGGGCATATGAGTAGCATTTCTATTTGTAAACCGACTGGCAGTGCCTTTTAGGTGTAATAGCTAGATGAGAGCACTAAACGTTAACAACGGTGTTGTTTTTGTATCAGAGACAGAGTCCTCGGGGCTTAGGCTGGACGCCGATGGCGGGCAGCTGGCTTCCGTGCGGAGGCTGATGCAGGAGAATACAGAAAACCAGACACTGGATCACCCCAGAGCAGGTGAGTCAGCGTCACACACCCAGACTCCTCTCATCACCCCACCTTTCAGGGATGTCCTCTGTGACACACTGACAGACCAACACACAGGGTGGACCCCCCACACCCAGATTCACCGTTTAGTGTGCAATGGTTTGAATGAAGCACTAAACGGCATTCCCACGCATCCTGGAAAACCTGGAAATTTACAGACACACATGGAAAATAACAAGGTTGTCCAAATGTCCAAGAAGTGTTATTTTAGTTCATGGAAAATTGTAGTTTGGTTATAAAATGGACATTTTACCCACTGAGATTGTGTATTTTTAGCATGATTTTTAGCTGAGATCGCATCTTTTTTAGCCATATTTTTAACCACCAAGATTGCACATCAGTGCTTGAAAGTTGGACCATCCATTCAGAGACTGTTTGTGTTTCGGTACGCTGTGGTGTCAAATATCACAGCGTTACACCCACATGAACGTATCCCACGGTCAGCGTCTTCTGTCCTGACTCGGTGAGAAATATGAAGTTAGAAATGAAAATATTTCAGTGAAACTCAGTGACCAAGTGATAATTGTTTGAGGAGTTGTGTGTGTGTGTGTGTGTGTGTGTGTGTGTGTGTGTGTGTGTGTGTGTGTGTGTGTGTGTGTGTGTGAGTCAGTCAGTCAGTCTGTCCATCTGTCTGTAGAGATTACAGTGAGGCTTCCACTGATAATTCATACAGAATAATATTACCTTCTGTGAGCAATGGTTGTTATGTATATCCAAGCAAAAGTCATAAAAATGTCCTTGAAACATCCTTGAAAATTATTTCTTAAGAAGAGTGGGAACCATTGAAGTTGCTGTGGTTTCCATTTGGGCATTTAGGATCTACGTATAAGACACAGGGGAGGATTCCCTTACAGTCTTTTGATTGCAGTTGTATCTATCAAAAATTCCCAACCATTTGGTTGTACACCCAGAGTGTTGTTTTTTTCTTTCTTCTTCTTATAAATGCTGTGTCTAATGTATGTTCACATGTTTGGTGTAGGCGGATAGTCGAGAAGGGCAGTGTGTACCAAGGGCTCAATCCTTCCCCTCAGGTGTATTCAAAGGTCATGTGGACTAAGCAGTGTTATTTGTCAGGAATCTGTACAGAAGTCTCAAGGAAACAGATGAATTGCGGAGTAAGTGCAGGTTCGATAGCATCGGTGGCACAAAATATAAATACAGTAGACATTTTCACAAGTTGCAGGACTTCTTCTCTGCCATGTGAAATAACGATCGGCATAGCTTGGTTGCACCATAATGTTCATTTTCTAAGCTGTAATGTCTCTTTCAAGTAGTGCACTCACAACCAGCCAGCTTGTTTGGGATGAGCTCCTGAATTTGGCTGCACCGTGAAGTCATCAGGGATCTTGCTAATCGTGGTAGTAGTTAGATCCTATCTAATGTGAATTTATTAATGAGCCATATTAAGCTTTTTTATTGCCACAAACCTCCTAAACAGGGTAACTGTGGCACTTCTGCAGATCTCCTTGGTTATGCTTTTCTATCACTTTTGATAGACAATATGAATGGGATTTGTGGACAATATGAATGGGATTTGTGCAATGTCACGCTGCATTTATTTGTCATGCCACCTGATAGGATTTACCCTCATTGGGTAAGTTCCTTCATTTAAAGGTTGTGAATAGATCCACCATGTTGTGTTCGACAAAGACCCTATCATACCGTAGGAAGATTCTCCACTGTGCTTATATACAATAGACATAAAAGGGAATAAGAGACTGGATTGTCTTTGGCCACGCATTATAACCTAAACCAGCTAGTCGGGCTGCACAGTTCATGTTACCTTCCTCATGGTCACCCTTTTCTCTACTCCACAATACGCCGACTGATAATAATTACACAATCTGTAGTGTGATTAAAAGTCTTGGACATCGAGGAATATCATCTTGGGGATTGCACAGTAACCTCCAGCCCCAGGCTCTCTCCATCTCTTTTCATCCCTCCACTGTTTAACAAGATGGGAGACAGCATGATCTGCCTCCAGTTGACAGGCCATTGAGACCATTGTTGCCTAGCAACTGAATGCTAAATTTTGATACCCAGACAATTCTGTCTTTCAAGCATCGAAAGTGCAAGAGAGGAAAGAGCTAAAAATAGACCATGGGTTAAAAAAGCAAGAAGTCTGTATATTTCCACAACTGGAAATTATGACAGCGGCTAAAGATGTATGTTAAGACATTTGTCTATTTTGGTACTTGGCTCAAGATATGGTATTTCCACAGATTTACAGATTCCTCCATATGTATAGGAAGGGAAGACTTTGAAAATGAAGCTGGCAGGTACAAAATTTCTTTGCAAAGACTTTTACTGGGGACAGGGGAGTAATCAATCAACGCTGTCAAATACTGAATGAATCCTCGGCTTCAATTCGCTCATTTTTGTCCCCCCTTTAAGACATGTTCCATCATGGTATGATGGTTATAAGGACGTTAAGATAGATGTTAAGGCTTTTTATGCAGAACTGACAGGGGCCTGTATAGGAGGATTATCATAAACACCCTCTCCACAGTCATTTAGAGGATGAGTAGTAGAGGATATCTGTTGTTGTCTCTCAGTTGCTTTATTTTGTTTTCACATTTTTATTTCGCCATGCACCAGACCCAAGCTGAAATGGTGATGGACGGTGCGATATGGTCAACCTGAGACATGAAACTATACCCCACCAGAGGTTTACATTTTCTCTCAGTACAGTTACAGTAGGGCCATGCCATGTGCAGTATTTTCCATTAGGAGCATTACGCTTTCCCAGGGTGATTGGTTTGGATTTAAGCCCAGCTGTTGTTTTCACGCCTTTGCTCGTGCCTGAATAAAACATTAAAAATGACCTCTAGTTCATCAGTGATGTATTGACACCGCCTCGCAGCAAAAGCATATCAAAGAACAAATGCATAATTGAATTTACATTTCACACCTGGTTTAAATATTTATTTATTTATTTTGATTCCACATGAAAAATGCAGGGTTCTTGCATTGGTTTGTGTGTGCCCGATGCTGTTGTTGTTAGTGCACGGTACTTCTTTACTCTGTGATCCAATCAATATGCTTAGCTTGACTCCGAGACAACCTGCAGGCTTTCTGATCAATAATATTACTCTTTGCTTCCCAGTGCTTGTCATTCGGTCTCATATAGAGATCTCAGCTCCTCACACCTTCAGCCGTTTCATTTAGTGGGGATTCTACTTATATTTCACGCAGCACTTCATACATCAATACATGGAGATGTACAGGGTGTTGATGACCTGGACATAGTCACAATGGGCATCTACACACCTGCATGTTATTCTAATGAGTATCTGACATTTATCATTTGTTTTAGAGACTAAAATAATTGTTTTATGAAATTCTGTTTCAAATGACTGTCTCAGACTGGTGTTTTGTGATTGCCAATAACAACAGAAATATCCTACATACAGCATACCACTCAGTATACCGGACGGACATATTGGACATATAATCCAGTGGTTCAAGTAAATTCTTTAAGACAGTACGTACAAGCCCATTTCATGCCCATAAGCAATCATCAGCTGTCAATAAGCAATCATCAGTTGTATATTGGACATATATATTTTTTGGATTCACTGTATAAATCCAAACATTGTAAGAGATAAAACGTCTTAGTGGTTTGTGTTTCTGGGTTAGAGGCATTTTGTGCCACAGTGAGAGTCTGCCCACTCAAACTGCATCTCTCCACAGAAAGCCTCTCCATGCTGTGCAGTTTTGGAAATCCCATTCATGCCATCACCTTATTAAAATGTTAAGAAAGTATGCATGGATGCCTGATTATATGTATTTAAGGAAAATAAGGCCATCAAATGTAACACATTAAAACTACAGCTAGAAAAAAGGTCAATTATTTATTCGCCTTGTTGGTAGATATACTTGCAATGTTATGAATAAACAGAACAGTCACAGCTGTTAATGACCAGCATCCATTGGGTACAAGGTACTGTGGTTAGCTAGCTAACTTGTCAGCCGATGCCAGCTAAACACGAAGCTGATCAGATATACCAGTACTGGCATGTCCAAATCCAAAAACTTGGCAGCCAAATCTGAACACAGTGCAACGTGGCCTCTAATATGGCAGACAGGGGGCATACTACTCTCCATGGAGCCTTCTAGTCACAATATCAACATGGATCAGATGTGGTCATTCGCCATCTTCTGGACATCACACAGTGTACATGCCAAACTCTGCCTTCCACATGGGCTGGAGTCGGATGCTGCAGATCACAGGAAACTAAAGACAGAAATAACCACTGTGAAGAGTGACAGGCAGCTGAGCCCGGCATGGAGATCCGAGATTACTGAAGTATGTCATAGGCCTGTAAAGGGAAGACCAGTAAAAAGAGAGCGAGAAGATGTAGATGTGAGAGCTGGGCATAGGGGAACTTGTTAAGACAGGAGGAGGAGGAGGAGGAGTCCCTCAGCAGCCAGGCTGACGAAAAGTGCTCGTTGGTGGAGTTCTGATACTGATTACAGAACTGTTGACTTTTTTAATCATTATTATTCAGAGCTGATGTCCATCTGGCACAAATACAAGTTTTGGGAATCCAGCGGGAGACGCGTGGGTCATCTAATTTGTGGCCTTGTGTTGCGAAACCGTGACATGAGCTCGATAGTTAAACAAAGAAAATCATGGACCAACACTCTCCAGTAAACTCTCTTTCTGTCTCTCTCTCTCTCTCTCTCTCTCTCTCTCTCTCTCTCTCTCTCTCTCTCTCTCTCTCTCTCTCTCTCTCTCTCTCTCTCTCTCTCTCTCTCTCTATATATATATAGCACTTTCTCCCTCCCCCTCTTTCTCTCTTCTCCCCTCCTCACTATCACTCTCTCAGACCTCTCCAGAGAGTTTGTAAGGAAAAATAAATATTTTTAGACATTGCAGTTCAGAGCTGCTGTCACTTCTCTCTCTTTTTTTTTTTTTCATTTTTCATGAACCAAAACCATGGGAAACACATATTCACCTCCCCCTTTCTCACTGTTCACGCGATTGCCTTTGGCTTCCAACTGCCACCCATCAAAAAAAAAAAAGAAGCAAGCTGCCCCCTGGGAGAGGGTCTCCATAGCAACTGCCTTCACCAGAGCCTCTCCTCCAAGCGTCGCCGTGGACTGCATGCTGCTGGATTTCCACAGACGGCTAAACCTGAGACGTCCACTTACAGGCGTCGGGACGTCCGCGGAGGCAGGATGCTCAGTGTGGGGAACCTGGAGCGGGAGTAGAAGCGAAGAGAGAGAGAGCACAGATGCCATTCAGGCTCGCGCTTCCTCGCGAAAAGATGTCGACATGCTCAGATGGGATGGTTTAGCACGCACGTACTGCCCGAGAGTAACAGCCGGCAAGAAAAGAAAATAAGCTCCTTCTCCTTTCTGTGTCCTGTTAGATACGGGGGGGAAAACCAAGCGACGTGGGCCAGTACTGATCCTGAGACACTCACTGGTATTCTTGGCCTCGATAATTGGAAAGGCATGAAAACACACACTTGATGCCATATTAAGACAGGCGAACGTACACTCCACGGCGCGCGCGCACACACAATTGTGTAAACATGAACTCACAAACATTTACATATTCCAGAGAAACGTGGCCAAGCAGACCCAGTTCGTGTCCCTTTCTTGGGACCATATGGCCCACTTCCCAACACTGCTGTGTCAAGGATCAAATTCTATTAAATCCGAACTCACAAGTGGAGTTCACTTAATCCACGCAGCGTGTTGTCCAGTTGCTGGGTCATCCCAGTGCTGTGCTCATTGGCTGTGGCGTGCCAATTGTGCGATTGTTTACCCAGTTGTTTCTCTCTCTCACAGCAGAGGAGCTATTAATAGCATCAGGTTCCCCCAGTAATTCATGCTGCCCTGCATGGAGTTGTAAATTGAAGCTGCATTCTGCTCTCCAGGCTTTCTTTCGCCATGCCAGGGGGGGACCGAGGGAATCCAGGCTTTTCATTAACACTTTTTTTTTTGACACCTGAGGAAGGAGAAGGAAGCAGCTGCCATGTCTGATTTTAGCTCACTTCCTGCCCTGCTTCTTAGTGTATGGTCTGGATGTTGACCAGATGATTGCTTGCAAGGAGCCACTAGTCCATGTGTTTGTAGGTGGCTGTTGTTGGATCGCACCGTTCCTGTTAATATGGCATTAAAACCAAGTGCAAATTTCCCTTGGGCTCTCCACCTACAGTCCCCTCAGGAGGTTGTCTTATACTTGTTTTAATCCCTGCTCTGTATATCCCATACTCTATGTCATTGTAGTATTTCTGAAATAACTGGCTTCAGCATGGTGAGATGATGTAGTTTATATTCATGGTAATACTATGCATTGAAACACTGTGGTCATGCATAGTATTATAAGAATATGACAAAATATGGAACAATACTGTTTGAATTTTGTGTATCTGTGTTATAAAAGGTGACTTGCTGTGCTGGTATTGTAAGCCCTATGCTCTAAGCGGCATATAGGGCTGCACAGCCAAATACAGTACAGTGCCACCTTATCATGTAGTAGACCCTCAAGTCAGATTTATTTTATAATTCTACATCAAGAGCCTGTATTCTTATCCTGTAGCAAGACTTATGCAATATCTGACACAAAGGACTATAATAACAAAAACAGACAAAATTCTCTGTGCCTTTTATGCACTTTAATTATAATGACAAGCATGCAATGGTATTACAAGGGAAGTGTAGACTCACGTATTACCTTGAAGTTATCTCAGATTGTACTGAAGTACTTTGTATTCCTCCAGAAGAACTGGTATTATCCAAGGCGTCCAGCAGTAAACGGCGAAGTACAGAAAGAAATGCTAGTCTCAAAAATGGAAAAATGCACGAAAGTATTCACAGAATCACAGATGTGTTAAAAAAAATGCACGAATGCATAGGCTGCAATCAAACAAATACAATTTTAAGAATAAATCAAAAATGCTAATCGTTTTCAAGTTGTACGGCATAAAATACGTCAGTAGAAAATTAGAAATCAGTTCAAAAATCACTCAAGTATAGTTCAAAAGTAACTGCATGAAGCACAGAAAATGCGTCAATATAAAAAATGTAAAGCGTTCAAAAATTAATGCGTCATAAATTTTAAAATTAAGGCTCAACTTAGTGATGAAAAATAGAAAAGCAATGGTGCAATTAAAATATTTATTAAAGGAACATTTCAGTCAATAAAATGGTATGAAGTGAGAAACTGAAAAATATGAAAATTCCTATAGAAAATAAAACCAAGTAATATAGTCCTACAGCAGTGGAAATGTAAATGAAAAATGAAGATGATCATGCAAAAGGAACAAGCTAGAATTTATAAAAGACTTACATCAAGCTTCATAGCAATTAAAAAGAAACTTAGACATAGAGCCAATGTTCAGGGGGAAAATGAAATGGGGCTCTTGCAGCATTCAGAAGAGAAACCTTTCACTTGAGCTAATTCCAGAGTGTTTTACACCTTTATTCCTCATTCAGCTCTATGTGACAATTGTGGATGAGCTTTTTACACCTGTCTAACCGTTTCCATTATCAGCAAACTCTTTCTCACCTAAGGACCCAGACGTGGTTTTGCGGTTTCGTTTTAGTGACTCCTTTGTGTTGTATGGACATGCCGAAAACTTAATTTCATGGAAGAACAGAAAGGTCGGGATGGGGGTGGGTAGGGGGAGTCAGTAACCATGGCAACTGCATTGACGTCACTTTCCACAACACCTGTAGACTGCCAACTTCCTTAATTTTTTTTTGAATGGCTTCTGTTATGGCCTTAGGTTGGTGTTTTGGCAGAAGACTGTTTGCTTTGGGGGGGGGGGTTGTTTCACTTTGTCAACATTTGGTTTAAACCTTATTAGACAGGGGGGATGGATTTGGATTGCAGGAGGGGAGGAGGGAGGAGGCAAAGAGGCTGCAGAGTCGCTGGATGTGGGAGCTGTGGTGGATTCCACTACACAGGTGACATTTTCAGAGGGGCTGCAGGTAAATGGTTGAGGCTGAGCTCCCACTTTAAAACTATACTGTAAATGTAGGAGGGGCAAAGGAGTGTTTAACTGGAATGGCATGTACTCCTCTGATATTTCATTTTACCTTTTGTTTCCTTTAGATTAATTTAATTTCCGTATGCATTAAGGTGGGACTCTTGTCTGCAGTGTGTACATAATGCTTGTTTCGACATTAAAAGATGAATTAGAAAAGTGGCTTTAGGAAATAGAATTTGTATTTCAAGTGAGAAAATGTCCATTGGCTGTGCTTCAACAGAACTAAATACAAGTGTTTCGCATCAAGGGCTTACAGTTTCGTTTACTTACCTCTCACAATGTTGTTTTCATGATATTCCAGTTGCTTTTCGCTGCACATTGTAGTGGTCATCATATATGACCATGGACTGCTAAAGCATTAATACCACAAAAATGACCATAGACATTCATTGCAAAGTTACTAATTACTCAAGAAAAACACAGGACCCAGGGTGAATATGTGAATGATTTTATCTGTTGTTGTTTTGTTGTTAACTTTATCCATAACGCACACATCCTGACTACACACACACACACATACAAACATGTACACAGGTTTAATGGAGCTCCTATAAATACCTATAAATACCTTCTCGTCCTTCCCTTTTATAAGCCATCCATGAGTTTCCAGAGGACATCTTTACTAAGGAGCAGAGGAAAAACGGGGCTGTGTTGCTGCATGTGCTCTGTGTGAGTACGGTACACTCATCAGAGAAAGCCTGCTGTTTATTACCATATAATCAAACTCAGACCCACGTAGCAGATTTATTTCACAACAATCTGTTTCTCAAGTTTCTTATCTGTACATCACTGTGCTTCCCAGGCTATCTACATGTTCTACGCCCTGGCCATTGTCTGCGATGACTACTTCGTCCCTTCCCTTGAGAAAATATCCGAGGTGAGAAACAAAGCACCTGTAGTTTTCGAGTATTGCCATTTACCCTCAACTTCTCATCACTTGCCAGAGGCCGTGCAATCTTAGCTTCATCTGATTATATTGTACAAACGTGAGTTTTTGGTAAGATGTAACAATTCTTTATTTTCTTTATTTTAATTTGTCCGTCTCTCAGAACCTGCAGCTCAGCGAAGATGTGGCAGGGGCAACCTTTATGGCTGCCGGGAGCTCTGCTCCGGAGCTCTTCACCTCCCTCATTGGTCAGTATCTCAGCCTGTCTGCACCTCTAAAATGTCCCAGTTGTGGTTTTTCCAATCTAGGTATATCCACAATTTCATAGTTCTTACTTTTCTCAGTTAAAGTGGAAGTAGACAACTTTTAACCCCCCCCCCCCGTGTTTCCGAGTTGTATTATTGTTTGCGCCGCTGTCGCAAAGACAACCGTATCACTTTCCGTTTCATCAGCAGTCTGGCTAATGTCCAAAGCAAGAAACAACCGTGGAATCCCAATTTGAACTGGCAACCCCGATCGCAGTGCTATGATAAAGGCAGAATAAAACATTCGGTAGTATAAATACTATGTAGGTTGTGTTATTTATTGGTACAGTGGAAATAATGCCATCTGAAAGTCGGTTGGAACCCTCTCAAGTCCCGGAAGCTCTCTCCATCCCGTCCGAGGTTCACGCTTGTTTTATCGTTTTCTCTCCCTCTCCGCCTCCCCGGTCGACTCGATTCTTTTTCTGTTGCCGGGTAGTTTCCAGTTACGTCGTTACAGCCGCCATTTAAAAAAAAAAATGCCCCCCCTCCCCAATTGTACTTGGCCAATTACCCCCACGCTTCACATCCGGCCTCCCACCCACAGACAAAGCCATTGTGTCTGTAGAGGCGCCCGACCAAGCCGGAGGTAACCCTGGGATTCGAACCGCCGACCCACGTCTTGGTGGGCAACGGAATAGGCCGCTACGCTAACAACCGTCCGCTAGCCCCCCCCCCGGTTTTCTCCCGAGTTGTATCTGGCCAATTACCCCCAGCCGTCCTGGTCGCTGCTCCACCCCCTTTCTGCCGATCCGGGGAGCGACCCGACCGACCAGAGGAGGCGCTAGTGCAGCGACCAGGACAAATACCCACATCCGACTTCCCACCCGCAGACACGGCCAGTTGTGTTGGTAGGGACGCCCGACCAAGTCGGAGGTAACGCGGGGATTCGACCCGGAATCCCGACAACCGTCCGCCATTGCCTTCCCGCTACTGGATGGTTGACGCACCTCCTGTACCGTCAACCGATTTGCCGATCGATTTTCTTATGGAGAACCAATCTGAACACCGATGGTGTCATTATTCTATAGCCATTACACTGTGCTATCAGCATTTACTTCATAATGATCAGTTAAAGCAAAAAAAGTGTTTTACTTCCACTTTGAATGTTTGTTCCCTTTTCAGTCATGCAATACCAAAACTATCCATGAGATGTCAGCAGACTTTCAATTATGTCCACAATCCAGGATGAAATTATTCCCCCCCCCCTTTGGGTATTTATTGTTGTTATTTACTATATTTGGTATTACTTTTCTGTTTTTGTTTTGTAATTTTAAATTTGTTATGCAGTATCAGCTGCAGCGTGAAATATAGTACTTGATTTACATCACAAGTGTTTTACAAACGTGACCAGAGTCAACAAACTGTTTCAAGTGTGAAAAAAGTAAAATCTGCCCTGTACCTTCAAGTCAAATGAATTTAAAAAGAGACTTCAGCCTATTTTTTTTTAATGAAATATTAAGCGTTTTACAAAGACACATTTTTGTAATATGATTAAGAACATGCTCTTGTATATACTGTCTTTAGATGCTATTCCAGAACTAGATAGCATGTGTGTGTGCATGCGTGCGCGTGTTTGTGTAAAAGTTTACTCATTGACAGGCTGCAAGGATCTATCTAATGATCCTTTTATTCTTAAAATGTAACCAAAATCAAATACGGTTCTTAAAGGCCTACCAAACGATAAAAAAATGAACACATTTAATCACAATTTACATGTCCTTTTTCCCTGTGTGACACCCCCCCCCCCCCCAGGTGTTTTCATCACTAAAGGAGATGTCGGAGTCGGCACTATCGTGGGCTCGGCTGTCTTCAACATCCTGGTCATCATTGGTCTGAGTGGGATCTTTGCAGGCCAGGTACAAAATTCCCAAGACCTCCCATCTTAAATGCTCACTCACACTGTGCATACCCAAATTCAGCAAGATATTCAGACTTAGCAAGATATTCAAAGATCAAAACTAGAAAGCCTATAGCCACTGTGCCCATGCTTTTCTCTCTCACAGGTGATAGTACTGACATGGTGGTCCCTGTTTAGAGATTCCACCTACTACATTCTCGCTGTGCTGGCTCTCATACTGGTGAGAAATGCTCTGCCTCTATAATAAGAATATATAGATCTGTGTTGACACCGTTTGAATGGTTGTGCTTTGTTGTTCTAAGGAGGCTCTCTCTCTCTCTCGCTACCCCCCCCCAGGTTATCTACGATGCTAAGGTAGTTTGGTAAGTCTATTCACGGTGGATTGATTTACACTTATTTATGCCTCAAAGCATAAAATAGATATTGTCATTGGAATAGCACTCTGCCCTTGATATTATTGACACACAATGATAAAATATGCTTTACACTTATTATTTTAAAATTGATGAATCAGATTAAATTCTTAAAGGCTCACTGTGTATGAATGACTTTTGAATGACTCAAATATGCTGAAGGAGATTTGTGTATTCTTTGTGCAAAAGGTATTTTCTTGATTTCCTCTTATGTGATGAGCTCAGGTCTGTTATTCTAATCCTGACACTGAATGCATCGACAGCAAAACGGCTAACTCTGCTCTAAGAGCTGTCTAAAATGAGCGTAGTTGACTCCTTGAATTAACTGTTTACACACATTTAAAATAATCACATTGCAATCAAAATGGATGGATTCTGCCCTTTTTTTTCTCTCTGAATACCTGGTTTTGTGGAAACCAAGCTAAGGTCCAACAGCACTGAGTCATGCCAGGCGGGGAGAGTCGCAATCAGCAACAAAAAAAAAGAAAAGGAAAAAAAAAAGCCAAAAATCTGCTCAAAACAGTTCACTTGTTTGGTTACAGCTCTACAAATTGTGATAGTGGTGTAGTACCAACACATAGACAATGATTTAACCTTATGGAAAACTTTGATGTTGAGCTGTCATTGTTTTGTTATGGTGTGCCTTTATTTCCATTTGGTGTTCTTAACAGGTAGATTTTATGCAAGGAATAATGTACAGGAGTTTCATTACATTAATTTAGAACGGTGAGTAAACGTACGCTGAACTACGTATGCATTATACAGTTTTGGACCCCTTGAAAACAAGATGGTTCATCTCAAGGGGTTTATCCTTCTAATAAAGTGTTGTCAATAATGCACACCCTCCAGCCAATCAGAAACCAGTATTCTCCGTGACCATGGTATAAGTACTCTTAACGCTGCCGTACCGTTCTTTTTCTTCTCAGCATGCTTTCTATATTTGGGCCACCTCGTTTGTAAACTGTGCCTTCCATTATTTCATTTGTTAATGGTTTTAATCAGAATGTAGATTTATTCATGGAAGCTCACGTAAGATGTAGTAGGAGTCCATGCATTCATCAGTTTTGAGGCGAGCTCAGCTGATTTGATCCTAGCTGTTGAGCACAGGCACTTTGTAGGGTCTCATCTCCTAAGTGTTTTCCTCGCTACCTGGATACTGATTTCACGCTGAAATGGGTGCAGGGACAGCATAGTGCAATCACATAACGTCCTTGTCCTTCCGTCCTTGGTGTAATAATGACTGTTTGCACAGTAGTCCTGTAGTTCAGTTTGAACAGTTACAGGGCGGCAACTAATGATTATTTTCATCATACATTAATCTGTTGATTATTCTATTTTGATTTAATCAATCAATCATGTCGTCCATAAAATGCCAGAAATAATGACAAATGCCCATTACGAGCTCAAAGAGCCCAGAATGATCCCCTGAAATCTCATTTTCTAATGCGTGATCAGAATTGCAGAAAAGCCAGCACATGTTGGCATTTGCGAAGCTGTAAGCAGCATATGTTTAGCATTTTCACTTAATAAGTGAATAAAATGACTCATTGATTACCGAAATAATGATTGGGTTCTGTGGATTAACTAATCATTTCAGCGTTAAAGATGTAGTACCATGTGTTTCTCCTCTAGCTGTTACATTTGTTCTGCCAGTGCTGTATTTGCACTTAGTTTTAAAAAGTAGACACAATAACCAGAGAAAACTTTTAGAAAGAATCAAATGGCCACCTGTTCATAATCCATTATTTTGTTTTAGGCCATTTTGGATCTTAACATGCCAACAAATGTCATTTTTGATACTCTCTCTCTTGCTGGCTTGTAAAACGATAGCTAATCCACAAATATCCAAAATATAAACGCCTCTGTAGTTTTATATTTACTGGCTGGTCGGAAAAACGATTAGGCACATGGTTTTTTACATCTTCAGGATGGCGGGGAAAGTGTTGCGTTTCAAACTGATCTCCGGGATTCCCCAGTATCAAAATTGTTGCCAGTAAATTGAATAAAACAAGACACTCTTCAGGATATGTCTTTATGCATGCTCAATAATCCAGGTAAGGAAATCCCAGTACGTTGAGTCAGTTCATCTGGACACAACTTTTAATAAGAGAAATCTTTCATCACTCATCTAAGTGACCTCTTCAGTCTAAACTGACTGCAGGTATCCCCACCCTTATAAACAATACAGTGGCATAACAACTGAAACCAACCTGTTTATATGCAAGTTGCCACGACAATTAACTAGAGTTACAATGGCCATGTGTGCTACTATTCACAGAGGATTGGGGAATGGTTGCAATCACAGCATTGTAAGATGGTGACAGATGTACTCTTAGCCACCCCCCCCCCCCCCCGGTTCAGGGACGGTCATTCCCTCTTCACATAGATGATCTCTTTGACTCCCTGTTCAAACCAGCGTTCCTCCCTATCAAGGATGTGCACATCCTCATCCTTAAGAGAGTGGCCACTGACCTGTAGATGGGTGTAGACTGTGGAGTCTTGGTCTGACATGGTAGCTCTTCTGTGTTGTGCCATCCTCTTGGCCAGTGTGTATTTGGTTTCCCCAATGTACAAGTCACAGCAATCCACCTGGCACTTAACAGCTACACTATATTGCTCTGTTTATGCCAGGGGACCCAATCCTTGGGGTGGACCAACTTCTGGTGCAGCGTGTTTTGGGGTTTGAAAGCAGCTGAGACGCGATGTTAGGAAAAGAAGCGTCTCTACTGTTCCGCCACTCCCGCCACATACAGAATCACCACTGGTTTACGCTTAGGCAGCTGTTGCCCTTCTCCTCCTTTCGATCGGCTGGTGTACCGTTTGGGCATCTTGCTGGCTTTGACAAATGCCCAGTTAGGATAACCACGCTTAACCGGGGCCTGTTTAATGTGGGATTTCTCCCCTTCCCCGGCCGCTGTGTCAGTGGAGACGTTGTCAGCTCGGTGGTACAGTGTCCTGATGTCTCCTAGTTTGTGCTCCAGTGGATGATGAGAGTCAAACCTTAAATAATTATCAGTATGTCTTGGTTTATGATAAACATCAGCAATCAACTGTCCCCCATCACCAATTGCACTTTTACAGTCTAAGAAGGCTAACCGGTCATTTTCCACATCCTCCCTGGTGAACTTGATGTGGTTGTCCACAGAGTTAATGTGGTCGGTGAAATGTGGTACATCCTGAGATTTAATTTTAACCTAGGTGTCGTCCACAAATCTGAACCAATGGCTAGGTGGTCTGGATAGGACATCAGGGCCCTCTTTTCCACTTCCTCCACATACGAGTTGGCCACTACAGGTGAGACTGGGGAACCCATAGCACACCCATGCCTCTGCCTATAGGATAGTAACTTTGAATGATTGGTATTTTACATTAAATTACATTTTAGACATTCACAACAAGACATGATACATTTTTTTCAGAGCAACATAGAGTAGGCATGAGAGGAACTTCAGCCTCCTGCACTGAAAACTGCCGTCATCCAACAGTAAGGACAGTTAGCAATAGTCAGGGAGCAAGGCAACGAATATGAAACTACATTTTTTATTATTTATGGCAGAAGGAGTTCATTTATTTATTTACTTATTTGTTTATTCATTTGTTTTTCAAGAGCAGTCCGGCTGAGTTGAGGAAAAGGGGATTTGAGTCAAGGGCGAGACCGGCAACATCATACAGATATCAGTCAGTGAGCTGCGTCACTGTGGTCCATTTAGTTTTCCAGATCTCGTTTTCTCTAAGGCATCTTCAGCTGGAGCTGTGGATGTGTAAGACATGTCTTATCCAAATGTCCTCTTTGTGTTTGCAGGTGGGAGTCCCTGCTCCTCATGTCCATGTATGGATTATACATTATCATCATGAAGTGAGTATTCCCAAATATCAAATATAAAATTTCATTAGCTGTCATAACCCAAATATGTCCATACTAAAGGGTAAGTCCAGTCTATTGCATTCCCTCTAAACAGTGGTCGATATTTGGTTACAGGTTCAACTCCCCGATCCTTGGGTATGTGATGCGTCAGCTCAGGGGTCCTAGGCAGTGCTGCCTTGGCTCAGAGGTCCACCGAGATGAGAAGTTGGGAGATGAGGCAGCTGGTTGCAACACCTCCATGGTGCTGCTCAGTAAAGGTCTAGTCTGGCGTCCTTACTACGCCCAATGGTTCCAGTGTACCACGATACCCAGACCAACGAGGCTGTGGCTATCTGTAGTTTATTATTTCACATTCTTTACGAGATAAGACTTAACATATTAATCTCTCCTTTGATGTTGTGTGTCTATTCTGTAGTGCCAGTGATCTCCACAAGTTTGTCTTACTTGTGTTCATGCATACCCTGTCGCATTTTAAACTTACCAACGCATCTCCATTGCGCAGGTCAAGCCCATGTTCAGGAGCCTAACCCAGTCATGATGGTGGATGAGCTGCTCATTCTCAACCCCCATAAACTCTCCTTCTCTGAGGCCGGCTTGCGTGTTATGATCAGTCCACACTTCTCCCCTCGCACTAGGCTGTCCATGGCAGGACGCGTGCTCATCAGCGAGGTATTTGACACAGATATCAGGCACAAAGAACCCAATATGGCTGACAAAGTGAACCAGAGAGAAAGTAAAAAAAAATAATTCTAATTTGTCTTTCCATCATCTATCTATTCCCTTCCCACTGTTGCTCTCTTCCTCAACGATAGCGACAGAGGTTAATTAGGAATCCCAAGAACCAGTTGGATGTTGAGGCCAGTGCCAGGCCGAGGGAAGGATCAGTCAATAATAATATGAAGGACGGCTCTTGCAGCCTAGAGAATGGAGGTGGTGCAGAGAGGCAGATCCCTGATGGAGCTGGAATAGTGGATGGAGACTCTGGAGAGAAACCAGGAGTAGAGGATTCCCAGCCAGAAGAAGAGGAAGATGAAGATGGACCTTTTAGTCCTCTTCATATACCAGGTGGGGGATGTCTGTGCAGTTGTCTTTGCTTGTATTCGCTTAATTGTAGATTTTAATAGGAATATTTGACATTGACTTGTGCTGTTGTGCTATAGCCTAAGTGGTCAGCAGTGCAAATCATCTATACACTCTCTTTTGAAATAAAATCATCAACAGGAAACCTTAGTTTAGAATGGACAACTGATTTTAAGATTACACAGAGTATTAAAGTCTGAAAGTGTGTGAATATTTTCATCAATTCCCTTTTTGCCTTCCATTGCCACACCTGTATACTGTAGCTGCCTTAAAGGTAGCTGATTCAGGTATCCGGGTGGCGTAGCGGTCTATTCCGTTGCCTACCAACACGAGGATCGCCGGTTTGAATCCCCATGTTACCTCCGGCTTGATTGGGCGTCCCTACAGACACAATTTACCATGTCTGCAGGTGGGAAGCCAGTTGTGGGTATGTGTCCTGGTTGCTGCACTAGCGCCTCCTCTGGTCAGTTGGGGCGCCTGTTCAGGGGGGAGGGGGAACTTGGGGGGAATAGTGTGATCCTCCCACACGCTACATCCCCCCTGGCGAAACCCCTCACTGTCAGGTGAAAAGAAGTGGCTGGCGACACCACATGTATCGGAGGAAATATGTGGTAGTCTGCAGCCCTCCCTGGCTCGGCAGAGGGGGTGGAGCAGCGACCAGGACGACTCGGAAGAGTGGAGTAATTGACCAAGTACAATTGGGGAGGAAAAAGGGGGAAAAATCCCTCCCCTCAAAAAAAAAAGGTAGCTGGTCCACAGCTAAACTACACATCCATACTAAAACTGGCTGCTCCTTTGACATATTTTGTATTTTGCACAATCCAGCCATCCTTTTGGGATGAATGGGTGAGCCTGGACGTTTACAAGGGGTGGGATAGGTTTGATGCATAGGGGAAGAGCTATTTTGCAAACCAGAAAAAAAATCCCTGAGCAAAATGCAAGGAATAGCAGCAAACAAAATGAGAGAGGAATAAATCAAATCAGAACTAAAATCTTATATAGTCTATCTTTAAAGGTCTCACTGAGATTTAGTTCATATATTTCTATAGAAACAGGCTGTAATTAAATCTTCTCCCAAAGACAAATTGAATAGCTCTATGTGTCTGTTGTGGAGCTGGACTGATATTATGTTCTCATGTATATCTAAGGTGGTTGGTGTGCGCGGCTGAAATGGGTGATCTCTTGGCCACTGGGCTCCCTGCTCTATTGCACTGTGCCTAACTGTGTGCGCCCATGCTGGCACCGCTGGTTTATGGTCACTTTTGTGGTTTCCACCCTGTGGATCGCCATTTTCTCCTACCTCATGGTGTGGATGGTAAGAATGAAGCACCCACTGCAGCTTGAAATGCTTTATGCTTGATCAGCGGGGTAAAAGCCGGCCAAGCTGTTTCACATTAAAGGGAAAATTCACCGATTTTCAACCTTATCTCTGTCCATCTGCAACAGGGATAGCACATGAAAAACACCTGCAGTTGTTCCTGATCGTTTCTGCATCTCCGGAGTGGCAGTGAGTCTTTTTCCGTCCGCCAAGTGACGTATCGTGACGTCAGTTGGTAGCCGGATTAACAGCCTAGCAGACTTTGTAATACTCTAATCTACTCTAATCTACTTTAAGCGTGCTGTTCAAAAAACACATGCTCATTATCTTGACCAAGCTACGGTTCAGATAGTGGAAATGACATCCCACAACACTAGCGCAGAAGATTGTATGGATGACGATACACGCAATGCATGCTGGTACATGTAGGCACTGTGGGAAAGACTGAGCAGGATAACACTGATTTCTCAGTCAATATGTCACACAGTGAGGACACTGTTGCTTCAATCAGACTACATTACTCATCAGTACCGACTGCACGTACACAAAACCAATCGGTGAAAATTCCCTTTAATGGAATCTGCTAGTAGAAATTTAGAGACTGTTAAACATGGAAAGATCTTTGCAAATGCTCCCTTCAGATGGCTCACCGTTTAGGAGTTGCATTACAAAAGCTTTGACCACTTCAAATCTATATCTGTCTCTTTAGTAATTCAAAATTGCATTTACCGTCATTTCACAATAAAAACAGTCTCAAAGAACCCAATCCATCTTTGTAGAGTTGGTGCTGGTGAAAAGTCCGTATTATCCAATGCTGTTGATTTACTAGCTTTTTGATTAGGATATCTTGATGACAAAATCAATCTTTTCTGTTTGTCTCTCAAAACAGTGAACCAAGCCAGACAAGAGGGCTTTATAGTTCCTGAGACACAACCTGTTTTCACATCATATTTATTGATCTCTATCGATGTGTGGGTCCTTCATAGAGTTTAATCCAATTTAAACACAATACAAATCTATATTTTTATCTTTTATGTAATCTAAAGATTGTCTGGGCTTTGCCATCAGGCACACCAGCGAAGGGAAAAAAAATAACAGTTTCTAGGATAGAGTTACATATTTTAGCTTACGTTTAAGCTTGTTTGTAAAATATGCAAAATATGTACTCCAAAAAGAAGCCAGTAACCACTGGGTTAGCACTGTTGCCTCAGAGCAAGAAGGTCCTGGGTTTGAAGCCCAGGCCGTCCCAGGTCCTTTCTGTGTGGAGTTTGCATGTTCTCCCCATGTCTGCGTGGGTTTCCTCCGGGTGCTCCGGTTTCCTCCCACCATCAAAAAGACATGTATGTTAGGGTTAATACTCCTGTCTGTGCCCCTGAGCAAGGCAGTGGAAAGAAGAACTGGAGTTGGTCCCCGGATGCTGCAGCAGCCCACTGCTCCTATACGATAGGATGGTTTAAATGCAGAGAACACATAATTTCATTGTAACCTGTACAATGACAAAATAAAGTGGCTTTCAATTTTCAGTCATTGTTATGTTCTTGGTTATGATTCGCGTTCTGCTTGTTTGGAAGTCTGCAAAGCACATGGACTTCATTCTGCTTTGTTTTCTTCATGTCCATCAGGTCACCATCATTAGCCACACATTAGACATCCCAGACTACATCATGGGCATAACGTTCCTGGCAGCAGGTACCAGCGTGCCGGACTGCATGGCCAGCCTTATTGTAGCTCGACAAGGTAACTCTCTTTTTCCTTTGTTTCTCTCTTCACCCAGACTTTTTCATTGCTCTCTTTTGAAACACGAGTGGGTTGTTTTTGTTTGTTTCATTTGTTTATATACCATAGATGGTTTTGTGGTGAGCATCTCTCCAGCTTGTCTCCCCATCTCGTTTCAGGCATGGGGGACATGGCGGTGTCTAACTCTATAGGCAGTAATATCTTTGACATCCTGCTGGGTCTGGGTTTTCCCTGGGCTCTGCGCACTCTCGTGGTGGACCACGGATCAACAGTAGGCACACACTGTGACACCTTAGGTTGTATTTAGATCAGATGAAATTTTAATGACCCCCACAGCGAAACAGGCACATCACCGCAGCAAATAATAGCATGTAGTAAGTATGTATAGAGCAAAGAGAGTACTTAGGGTAAAATATGTATATATAAATATAGTAAAAGGGCAAAAACTAATAAATAGATTAAGATACTGTGTGTTTGTTAACAGATTCACAGGTAGGCAGATGTCAAGTTTACAAATCTACAATTTACAGTTCATGTGTTGAAATGCATATTGTGAGTTGTTCATGACTCTTGACAAGTTTAGGACACGAATGTGTCCAGATGTTCAAAAGTTCATCATCAGTAAATCTCATCCGATCACATTTAAATAAATGCATTTAATGGATATTAAATACAGTTAATTACTGTAGTGTACATGTCAGCAGTGCTCTCCCTGGATCCTTTTGGTTTACGTGTCCGTGTTCGTAGGAGAGAGATGAGGAGAGAAGACGAAGCCTAGCAGTAGGGTTCTGATGACATACTGGATGGTTCTGGGACATATGAGATGGCTGAATAGGTCTGACACCTGCTCTTTTTCAACAGATTTCCATTAATAACAAAGGACTGGTGTACTCCGTCATCTTGCTGCTGGCTTCTGTCTTCTTGACGGTGAGAGAGATAGACAGACTGAGAGCTTGTGTTGTGTGTGTGTGTGTGTGTGTGTGTGTGTGTGTGTGTGTGTGTGTGTGTGTGTGTGTGTGTGTGTTCCGCTGGTTTCACCAACAACAGCGGTAGGAGTTTTGATCTGATAATCATTTTGGGGCAAAAAAAAACAACCTCAAAATGGCTCCTAACTTGTCAGTTGTGTAGCCTTCTTAAAGGCAGACGGCACATGCTAGTGTAATTCTGTTTGAACACTGACCTCTGTTGTGTAGTGATGTGAACAAAACCAATTCAAAGCAAGCATGGCAAATTCAAAAGGTAATGTAGTGGATACAATGCACGTCTACTGATATCTGCCATTTTCAAATGCCGTCAGTTGCTGGACTTCCTGCATAAATGGCTTAGGACAGCAAATGTGAACGAGTCAGCGGGTCCGGCTTCTGTTTTTGATTGCAGAAGTGTGGGGGAGTTCGGAGGATGAGTCATTTATTCAGCAAACCTTGCTGATAGTTACTGGTTATATTATGTGCCGACGAAATAAACTTTTCTAACTTTACCAGCCTACCCTGGCACTATTGGTGCCATAGGTTGTCACTTGTGTGTGTAACACTCCATTAACAGACACCTTGGCTTTATCTGAACGGGCAAAGGTATCACTCACTATTCATAAACAGATGAACTGCTTTGTGTGTGGGCAGATTTATCTCATCTCGATCAGTTTTAGGTTGAACCATGACCGTAGTAGCTCTCCAGTGCAGCAGTATTTCCTTCCAGATTTTTTGTGTTTCTGACATAGTAATGCCACTGCTGAATAAAATGGGTTCTAAAGTGTATCAGACTGCAGTATAATGTCAAGCTGGGACTCTGAAAATGTCTTACTTTTCTATTGTTTGGACATCATTTTTGCCCGCTATTGGATTAGAAACCTGCCCTCTTTCCCTTAAATGGGATTTCATGAGCATCACTTCATATTAACCGGTTGTGCGATGAACGCACATCTCGATATGAGGGGTTGATATTTATCAACACACACTCGTGAGCGCTGGCAAGAACATTTTGTTTGATGGGCATCCAGGTAGCGTAGTGGTCTATTCCTTTGCCTACCAACACGGGGATCTCCGGTTCGTATCCCTGTGTTACCTCCGGCTTGGTCGGGTGTCCCTACAGACACAATTGGCCGTGTCTGCGGGTGGGAAGTCGGATGCGGGTATGTGTCCTGGTCGCTGCACTAGCGCCTCCTCTGGTCAGTCGGGGCACCAGTTCGGGGGGGGGGGGGGCTGGGGGGTAATAGCGTGATCCTCCCACGCACTACGTCCCCCTGGTGAAACTCCTCACTGTCAGGTGAAAAGAAGCAGCTGGTGACTCCACATGTATCGGAGGAGGCATGTGGTAGTCTGCAGTAATGGCCGGACACAATTGGGGAGAAAAAGGGGGAAATTCAAAAAAAAAAAGAAGAATGTTTGTTTTGTTTGGATACATGTACGGGAAAATATAAACACATTTTGACCAAGAGACGGAAAAATGGAGCCCCCTGTCAATCAATCAAAACACAAAAGTAGTAGATATCAAAAACCATTTGTCACTTTCTGGAATGCTTTACCAGTGATTTTGTTTTTGTAGAAGTATAAGCACATTATCATTAGGATGTCTTTAAAACCTGGCAACCTTTCACCTTCCTCTCCCTCCAACTGCCTCCTTCAGGTGGCGAGCGTACATCTGAACCACTGGAAGTTGGATCGCCGGCTGGGTCTGGGTCTGATGTTTCTCTATGCCATCTTCCTGGTCTGCGCCATCATCTTTGGGCAGATGTGAGGCCTTACAGTCCAAGGTCAACCCTGTTGGGTCTTCCTGTCAGATACCACGATGAGTACCTTTCCTCCCTCATAATCTCTCCTGAAGCCAAAAAAAGAGGGATACCTGCTTTGTGTATACTAGGTTAGAGGTTATGTGCTCCATTTTAGTATACACTAGGATGATATTCTTCAGAAGACATCACAAACACATACTGAAACCTTTTTGTTTTGTTTTGGTTTTTTTTTGTTCGTAGCACAAAGGGTTCTTATTTGTACAGTTCTGAGTCAGATTCATCCCTTACAGTGTTGGTTGATAGATTAATGAAACATGGCTAATAGATTAATGCAAAATGTAGTGATATGGCAGAAAGACTCACTAAAAAGTCAGCAGACCCCCCCCCCGCCCCCCCAAGAAAGCTCCATAAAGGCACACCAAAAAAGCCTGATACGGAAAGTAAAATGAGACAAATATTCTGTATGAAAAAAAAACTTTTAATACATAGCAGTACAAGCTTGTTTCATGCATCGCGCACTCATCAGCTGCCAATGTGATTTATTTTATATATATAGCATCCCCCCCCCCAGAAACCATCAATGGTGTAGATAAAAATGCTCAACAAATGAGCAGGCCATCATGGACACAATGAATTTATATATATATACACACATATATATTCACATATACACTCACTGGCCACTTTATTAGGTACACCTTGCTAGTACCGGGTTGGACCCCCTTTTGCCTTCAGAACTGCCTTAATCCTTTGTGGCATAGATTCAACAAAGTACTGGAAACATTCCTCAGAGAGTTTGGTCCATATTGACATGATAGCATCACGCAGTTGCTGCAGATTTGTCGGCTGCACATCCATGATGCGAATCTCCCGGTCCACCACATCCCAAAGGTGCTCTATTGGATTGAGATCTGGTGACTGTGGAGGCCATTTGAGTACAGTGAACTCATTGTCATGTTCAAGAAACCAGTCTGAGATGATTCGAGCTTTATGACATGGCGCGTTATCCTGCTGGAAGTAGCCATCAGAAGATGGGAACACTGTGGTCATAAAGGGATGGACATGGTCAGCAGCAATACTCAGGTAGGCTGTGGCATTGACACAATGCTCAATTGGTACTAAGGGGCCCAAAGTGTGCCAAGAAAATATCCCCCACACCATTACACCACCACCACCAGCCTGAACCGTTGATACAAGGCAGGATGGATCCATGCTTTCATGTTGTTGACGCCAAATTCTGACCCTACCATCCGAATGTCGCAGCAGAAATCGAGACTCATCAGACCAGGCAACATTTTTCCAATCTTCTATTGTCCAATTTTGGTGAGCCTGTGCGAATTGTAACCTCAGTTTCCTGTTCTTAGCTGACAGGAGTGGCACCCGGTGTGGTCTTCTGCTGCTGTAGCCCATCTGCCTCAAGGTTCGACGTGTTGTGCGTTCAGAGATGCTCTTCTGCATAGCTCAGTTGTAATGAGGGGTTATTTGAGTTACTGTTGCCTTTCTATCAGCTCGAACCAGTCTGGCCATTCTCCTCTGACCTCTGGCATCAACAAGGCATTTTCGCCCACAGAACTGCCGCTCACTGGATATTTTCTCTTTTTCGGACCATTCTCTGTAAACCCTAGAGATGGTTGTGCATGAAAATCCCAGTAGATCAGCAGTTTCTGAAATACTCAGACCAGCCCGTCTGGCACCAACAACCATGCCACGTTCAAAGTCACTTAAATCACCTTTCTCCCCCATTCTGATGCTCGGTTTGAACTGCAGCAGATCGTCTTGACCATGTCTACATGCCTAAATGCATTGAGTTGCTGCCATGTGATTGGCTGATTAGAAATTTGCGTTAACGAGCAGTTGGACAGGTGTGCCTAATAAAGTGGCCGGTGAGTATATTTAAATGTCCTCTTGGGGCTGCAAACTGCTGTGGAAGCAACTTTTCTGAACTTGCTTTTGTTTTTCATTTAGCTGTGCCAAATTCTCTTGTAGCCTATATGTGTGATGACGGAAAGGTGAGCCCCGCTGCAAAAGCAATAGATTTTCTGCAAAGGTTAGAGGAGAGCAATTTTAAAGCTCTACGTCCTACACTGTCTCGTTGCGAAAAAGGCAAATTGGCTAGATAAAAGCTAAATAGCTAATCTTTTACACCGCTGCAGGAGTAAAGCGCCTCCTTGTGTAAATTACACTTAATGACGTGTCGTCTCTAAAGCAGAGTTTACGCCAAAGATTCGCA
This sequence comes from Lampris incognitus, assembly GCF_029633865.1. NCBI lineage: Eukaryota > Metazoa > Chordata > Actinopteri > Lampriformes > Lampridae > Lampris > Lampris incognitus. The sequence continues at coordinate 17,351,137 of NC_079218.1, forward strand.
GCGAGACGAGTTCAAATTTGCAACTACTTGCTAAAGAATCTGGTCTGCAGCAGTCTAAGTACAGTGGTACTCACTAATCTTCTTAGGAGAGCCCCTTATGAGTAAGACCATTCCTCAAAGAGCCACAGAGCTTGCAAAACATTTCGCAAATACAAAGCTACACACATAGGCTATACATCTACCCATGATCCCACGCTGTTACGTAGCCTACGTTCTTTGACATATCTTCAGTATGCTGCCATCTGCTGGATAATTCATTTCAATGTGCTGAAACGGGACACAATCGGAACCTATAGAAGTAAGTTATAGCTATGTTCTTATTGTTATCAGTGGATCTCTATGAGGCGCAAAACAAAGTCTCACGAGCTGCATGCGGCTCACGAGCCGCATAAAGAGTAACACTGGGCTAAGACCTGCCAATTTACACCGTTGAGACTAGACGAGACGGCGTATTGTTTCCATAGCAACAACCCTCTGTACTTCTGTTCCAACTGCCGGCTTCTCAGGCTTTTTTCTAGCTGGACACTTTGTAGCATCTTAAAATATGAACGAGGATAGTGATAGTGAGTTACTTGCAACAGTTGCAGTTCTAGTACTGAGGAAACAGCCAGAACATAAAACATGAGAGGGTGGAGAATTTGGAGCCTTCCATGGATGCTTCAGCAGAGTAGCCAGGAGCCTGATGCAAATTTATACCATGAACTTGAGACAGGAGATCTCCAATCTCTTGTCAGTTTCTCCCGTCTGTTCCCGAAGCCTTCTAAAACCAGCCACTGGCGACTTGACAAGCTGAGTCACAGGCGACTCCATCAGCCGAGTCCAGCTGAGACGACGTAGTCTACACCGCTGCGACTTTTCTCTGCAGCGTTCTAAAAGGGTTTCGTCTCGTCATGAATCTTTGGTGTAAACCGGGCTTAACAGTGAACCTCTCTTTGTCTTTTTCCACCTAAGGTGTTATGTCGGTTGCACTGTACACTATCCGCACAGATTCTTATCAACCCTCGTAAAACCAATCCAGCTGTTCAAAAGAAAGATGTGTGAAAATAGGATTTGAATGTTATTGCTTCTTAAGAGTCACATGTAGTCTTGTTGAGCTGGATAAACACAAACATTACACTGTCTGAGTCAGGAGTTATTGCAGAAGGCACATTCAAAGCCAAAGTATCTTTACTGCCCCTTACAGGGAAATTAATTAGGCACAGACCAGTATAGTTACAACATCTGTTAAAAACCTTAAAGTGCCCATATTATGCCTGTTTCCCAGTTTAATCTATTCATTTCCTTGCATATTTACAAACATTTCATAAAAACAATGTTTTTATGGTCAAAAAGCACCTGGTTAGGGGTGTCCGGGTGGCGTGGCAGTCTATTCGGTTGCTTAGCAACACGGGGATCGCCAGTTCAAATTCCTTTGTTAACTCTGGCTTAGTCGGGCATCCCTACAGACACCACTGGCCGTGTCTGCGGGTGGAAAGCTGGATGTGGGTATGTGTCCTGGTCACTGCACTAGCGCCTCCTCTGGTCGGTCGGGGCACCTGTTTTTTTTTGGGGGGGGGGACTGGGGGAATAGCGTGATCCTCCCACGCACTATGTCCCCCTGGTGAAACTCCTCACTGTCAGGTGAAAAGAAGCGGCTGGCGACTCCACATGTATCAGAGGAGGCATGTGGTGGTCTGCAGCCCTCCTCTGATCGGCAGAGAGGGTGGAGCATCGACCGGGATGGCGCCGAAGAGTGGGGTAATTGGCCGGATACAATTGGGGAGAAAAGGGGGGAAAATCGCCCCACCCCAAAAAAAAAAGAAAAAAAGAAGAAGCTAGAAATGGTTAAGTTTAGGCATTAGATTGGAGACATTTAAATTTAGACGTGGGTTTGGAGTGGTGAAGGTTAGGAAAGGGGCGGCTGAAATAGTTCATTTTTAACAGCAAGGTCACATTATCTGATGGGACACAGATTGTGGTGTAACACCGGCCTCCGCTCTACCTAGCTTTGTTTGAGGATGTGCCAAACTATGTGTTACATCGTGACGTATATAAGTAATGGAAGAAAACGCTGGACTACAAATGAGGCGTTTCAGGCAGTTCAGCAGTATTTTTTTTTTAACTCCCTTTGGCATATACTACTTTGGGCTTTGTAATGCAGGAGACATTTTACATGATTTTGATGTACTTTATTAATCCCTGTGGGGAAATTATGCTCTGCATTATACCCATCCTGGCTGTGTAGCTAGGAGCAGTGGGCAGCCGCCGTGCAGCACCTGAGAATGTTTCTTTTGATGGTGGGGGAAACGGAGCACCCGGAGAAAACCCACTGCAGACACGGGGAGAACATGCAAACTCCACACAGAGGACGACTTGGGATGACCCTGGGGTTCAAACCCAGGACCTTCTTGCTGTGAGGCGACAGCGCTAACCACTGGGCCACCATGCTCCTACATACAATATAACACACTAAAGGGAAGGGAAAACCCCAAAAAAGCATAATATGGGCTCTTTAACTTAGCTAAAGTGAGGAACAAATAAAGTTTTCAAAAGACGACATGATGCATAAATTCTGAAAAGGGGCTGAAATATGAAGCTGTTGGTGAAAAAAAGAAATCACCCCAAATATTTTTCCAAAGCATAACAGGCAAGACCCGATGACAGCAAATAAACATGAAGACAGTACAGAAATTGGCCCATTTTAAATACTGGCATAATTTTAGATTTGGTCACCATCTTGGACTTTAAAGTGATTTTACAACTATAACACATTCACAAAGTTCAAATTCTTTACCATCTTTTCAAAGAATGGATTGACAGCCCCGTGAGGCACGTTTATCTGCCATTATTTCCTGGTTTGGACTATTTTGGCAGGGGGCCCGCCTGACAAGCATCGGATCTCCTTGCCTTATGTTTGAAAACCCCCTCGGATGTTTTGAATGTACTGAATGTATCGTTTTGCGTGGAAACACTGACACGCATACTTGCAATACCTATCAAATGTAGCTGGCAGCACTGAATCACACAGAGGACGTCTGAACAGATGGTGAGATGCAATCGCACAAAGGGACAACATGCAGGGGTCACTATACACTTGGCATAGGCAGTATTAATACAGAATGCACATTATTGTGATTTTGTTAAGTTTTTTGTTGTTTGTTTGTTTTCCTTTTGCCTCACTACTTTTAAACAAGTAGCCTATTGTTACAACTAAATGTATGTAAAGTTTTTAATATAGTGTTACAGAAATTTTAGAGGTCGTACTAACATAAAAAAAAAAGTATTGTGTTTCCATGAGTGTCACAAACTTACTGATAATATGAGTGCGGGTCTGTTGTAATAGTTCATGACATTTTCAGTACAACAATCAATGTTTGTATAGTTTCCGTACACATTTAATGGGATATTTCACTTTGATACGACATTTTCACTTTTTGTCATAGCAGCTGCGTAGCACAGGATATAGGCACAGGCCGTTTGCTGCTCTATATCCGGGAGTCTGTCCTCGCAATGGATTCGGGTTTTACACCCACGTCATGAGACTGTTGCTGCAAAGAAAAAAAAAAGACGCCTCAAGATGAACTGAAATGATTTGACCCCTGGGTTTTCTCCGTCGTGTTTTTCTTCCCCCCGGTTGTTTGAATTATCGTTTTTACGTGCTGTTTAAAACAATTCATAGTGTTAACAAGTCAGAAACCTCTAGTATTAGTGGCTCCACATTAACAATGCACCAGAGCACAAGTGCACAGAAAAGAGAGAAAATGTTCAGACAATGCGATATAGAACTTAAACCGTCTCTCCATTTTTACTTTTTAATTATTGTTATCTACAGAAGATAATAATTTCTACTGCTTGTAAATGTTGAATATTTTTCATAGTTTTACAAAAGTGTCAGCCGCTAGTTTGTTTTGTTTTTTGGTGTTTTTGATATTTATAAAAGTTGAGATTTAGTAGGCGTACTTGTGAATTTTATAAAGTATCTGTCACTTTGTTCAGTGGAGCTGATGAAGACCTCTGATAAATGGTCCATAGGCTCTAAAGTAAACCCCATCAATTCTTCGGGTTCCTTTGTAGAGGTCAAGTCAATTTTATTTGTGTGGCCCAATATCACAACTGAATTTATACAACAGGTAGTTCCGACCAAGCGGTCCGATTGGTCAACTAGACATTTAGAACGTAATGAAATCAGCATGACAGCACATCTAGCTGTGCTCAAATGAAAAATGCCTCATCACTTTAAATATTATTGCCATTGATTAGAGCTTTACATATTTCCATGGCAACATTGTAACTGCCACTGTGCCATTGAGTCAGTGACACGGCACCACTAGCGTAAGAATGCTTGTGAAGTTTGCGGACATAGTAGCTAAATCTGTCCATGGAAATTTTTGTTTTTTTCAGCAGATATCTTAGGTACAACAAGATTGAGCTAGCTAGGCAGTTTTGTGTTTGTATGTGTTACTATTTATTCAGTTCGGGAAATCCCAGGATTTCTAGAAAGGGTTCACTCAAGTTGGCTGGCTGACTCAACAAGGATTAAAAATCATCTGTTTCTAAGTCGTTATTAAGGTTGTTATTAAGGTTATTAAGGTTTCACTACATAGGTGTCTACTGACATGACTGATTGTTTTCGTCATACCCCATGTCGCTTCAGTGACGCTTACGGAAGTCAACTCGAGCGTCTCGGTCCTCTGACCGCATCACTGTTGTGCCTATAATGATGGTAAAGCACACCCTCTCCTGTAATATTGCTTAATTCTGGTGCCAGTTTGGTTAATTCCCTTATTCAACTTACTGTGGCAGAGAAAACACTGCAAGAAGACCATTACCTGTAGAATACCGAGAAAATAGAAGGATGTCAGATGAATAAAAGCACAAGTTGATGAAAAATACAAACTCGCTCTCAGGAGCAAGATCAGTGACAGTTTACAAAATAGTTGCATCAATATTGTAAGGGAGAAAAAAAAGCTCTTTTAATTGAACTAACTAGTCAGTAATTTTGGGCAGTTTACTATATTTTTTTGTTGTTTTCAAACCCTAAAAAAAAGTTGCAGGCTATTCCTCCATCTGATGATAAACTGGTAATAAAGTTTTCCTCTGCTATAAATTTGGTTCAATATACAGTTTTTTTTCTGTTTTGTTTTTATGGTTTGACATGTGGTTCCAATTCTAGGGATTTAAGAGTAACAAAAGACAAACTCATAATTTCATTACTTCATAAAAATGGACAGAGGACGCACTTCTCAATACATTTTCCCATCCAATTCCTCAAAACCTGGCTCAAAAAAGAAAGGGAGCTAGAAGTGCGATCTCTGTACTACTACCGACAAGCCAAGGGTAAAGACATGGACAGTTCTGTTTTTAAGTTGCCTGTGTTTTTACCATGAACTGAGAGAACTGTTACACCATTGGGGCACTGAGGCCAGACAACTCTTTGAGAACAATTTACATCAGGGTGTTTGTCCTCTGCGATGGGAGGACTGGGCAGCCTTCCTCTCTCCATGCCACAGACTGGTTCTCCCACAGAACTGTTAGTACGCTCGCTGTTTTCAACGCCTGTCTGAAATGAAAACAGCCAGCCATCAACGCACCAATTACAATGGCACCAAGCGAAGGTAGTGTTGACTCGAGTCATGCACATTCAGAGTGTGTGTGTGCCTTGTTCCTAAATTTTTTTCGCTTCTTGTGATATTGGAGGGTCTAGATTTTACATTGGAGATTTGTTGCTTTAGAGATGGTCTTTGATGATAGACAATGAGTGTATCTTGAGTGCAATAAAAACAAATCTGTGCAATAAGAATCCATCTGTTCTGGTTCTTAATTCTTGAAAAGAAAGGAGCAGTGGGAATGGGAATGATGGAAAAAGACCGGTGGGAATGGGAATGATGGAAAGGGCAGCGGCGGACATGCTGTTGGTCTTTATAATCACTTAAATGCTGCACATTCCCCTCAATTACCCCCGTCTCCCTACTGCCTCACCCGCCGTTGCTCCGTCTGACGCATGGCTTTTCACTTCATTTCCTCCCCCTGGAATCCCCCCCCCCCCAACACATTCCCAACCCTGCCCCTTTAAAATGATTTGGCTGCAGTCAGGGGTCTATGTTTTAAAAATCCAACTGAACCTTCTGATGATGTGAAGCCATGGGATGGTCACGCAGATGCAAGCCTCACTACTGCATTGTATCATGCATACACACACACACGCATGCACACAAACCTGATGATATACCCTTGGGCTTGATGCAGCCTTGTACAGTAAAAATATGGAGGGATGCATGGACGTGGTTATTTCTATAGCGTTTTACATGTTCTATGGTGAGCCTGGAACTGAAATTGGTGTCATTTTGTGATAAATGAGCATTAACCTTGCAACTCTTCAGAAAGGATAACTCCGACATGACCCACTTAGAAATGGAAAACTTAAAATTCTAACTATGCTGGTTTTGCTAAGACTTAATTAACCTTGCACTGTGATCTTACCAAGGTTGTAATTTAAAATAAAATATTTTAAACATATTTTAAATATATTTAAACATAAAATTGTCAACTTATATTTTGCACTTCACCATATGCTACAAAAAAAAATTTCAGCGTGCTATGTTTTTGATTAAAAAAATATGTACGTTTTTACTCTTCCACCATCAATCATTCAATTCCCCTGCAGACTCCACAGGTCTTATAAGGCCATGGACATGTCCCCTCATGAGCACATATCAAATACACACACACACACACACCAGGTTAGTGCCTAGTATTTTATTTTCCTGGGAAAAAGACAATTTCATACAATAAGGAAAACATTCCATCGCAATCCAAATTAAAGTGGAAGTCCACCCGAAGAGAGTTCACCTACTATGTCACCCTATTATCTTGGGTTTGTCGAAATTTGCTGACACAAACAATTCCCTATAAACCTTCGGGCCCGGAGATTAAATCACAAGCAGACGTCCCAAAAAGAAAAAAAAATGGCCCGATCTCTAAACACTTTAATGCTCATGGGTGCAGTTATGCGTCTGACTCTGTGCTAATAAATGGACTTCAGTGAGGACCTTCCAGTTGTGTGGAATCAACCTCATTCTTGTTTTATGGTTTACTGCTGCACTGCGTCTCAACTAAAAAGGCTGTCTGAAGATGTGCCGACTACTTCATCCAGCTATGCCGTCTTTAGGAAAGAAGAAAAGTGTGGAATGGGGGGGTCACATACAATGAGTTGGGATACAGGCTTTGCCGGCTCATTGAGTCGCTGGTTGAGCTTGTCATTTCAAATGAGCTTCATGTCACTGTAACGCTGCCATTAACAAGAAATGAAGCGAGTATGTTTGAAGAAAACAAAAATCTCCGATTTATAGTCGATTCAGCTGCTCCACATCTGATGATGATGACATTATATTGCTATCATCAACAAAGTTCCAACTCTGGTTTCTAGATGTGGAAGAGACTTGTTTACTTTCACGAGTATCAGCTAAACTATGCAGGACCACAGGAAGCATTGAGCAGAAAGCGTTTTCCTTTAAAGTCTCCAAATGTTCCACGTCGGCTAAGTCATTATATTGGTGAATACAAAAACAACCAAAAACAGTAAAAATATCTGAACAGCCACGGAATCTAAATAACAGTACATTTTAAATGTGATGAGAAAATGAAGTAATACTTGAGTAATGCTTCCATTCTGTTAGTTGGCTATTGAAATATCATAATAGCACGGCTAATTTATACTACCAAACTTCCTAACGACTTGGCCAAGCTAACGCTGGCGAAACTGTTTCGCACGTGAGACTGCAGACCATTGCTCCGATTGTTGACTATACTGTTATTAAAGCAGACGCTACGTCTGTCATGACTGTTCTGCCCTTCCGCCCCTTCTGTCTACAAGCTGGATCAACCCTTTTAAATACTGTTTTTGTTTGAGGTAACATAACTGCTTTGCAGTTCAACCAGCCATTTTCATGAAGCCCTGCCACAGAGGAAAATCTTTCCAGAATGAAACTATGAAAGCAGGTACAAGGAGAGGTGCCTCCCCATAACATCATACATGTTGACACAATAGACACTCTACATATCAAGAATCAATAATCCATATATACCTTCGTAGGCCTCAATCTCTGATAGCATTTTCCTCAATAAAAAAAAAAGTCTATAGCACATTTCTGGCAAAATAGCAACAACAAACTGCCACACCAGTCCCTGTCATATAACCCCATCTCTTATATTGCTTTTACACTGTCATCCAGTGTACAACTGAAAGCTCACAATAGTCCTCAGATACACAAAAATTAGGCTTTAGATATGGTCAAACTGAGCACGCTCAGCAAACTAATACAACACAGTGACAGAATGCAGTGTGTCTGTGTTGTGTGTGTGTTGGTGTCAGCAGTGTGAAGTTATCTTCCAGAACTGCTGAGAGTTTTGCATTTTTAAACGAGGATACGTCTCATTGACCTGACTGGTTGGGTTGTAAAACTAAGTATAACAATCAGAATCATCTTTCTCCATTGTCTCAAAGCAGGGCCAGGTGTGCAGATTTTAGCACTGCTTTTCATTTCAGGATCAGCATCAAGTTTTCTCTTTCACTCTGCAATTCAATGGGGCTCAATGGGACTAGCGCAAAGAACGGCCAGGCTGCAGATGTCAGAGGACTTTATAAATGCACATTCATGTGCACTGATCTCTGATCATAAGCTTAGGACAGCTCTGTGCCGTACTGACTTAGCCAGTACTGAACACGCTAATGTTCCTTTGCCAGTCTGTAAGAGTGTCGTAGCTACCTAGCTAACCTGGGGTCTCATGTATAAAACAGTGCGTAAGAGCCTTACTAAAAGTGTACGTGTGCACAAAAGCCGAAAATGAAGTGCAGCAAAAAAACAAAAAAAACAAAACAAAAAAACAATCGGACTTAAATGTGTGAGAGGCATCATTACACAATCTGGCTTCAATTCACCACCTCACCATCTGCATTTATGTACAGATGCACACATTCTCCCACCAAGTTTGTTTTTATAGATCACAAATTTTGCGTGGGAAGTGGCGTACGCCTCTTTCAGACTCCGTTTTGTGCGTACACAACGGTTATAAATGAGACCCCTGGTGTCCCGAAATACCTTCAGTTAATTGGAGCCAACTCTGATTAAGTTTATTATTACCATTTCCTGTTTAACACCTGGCTGTTGCCTGTGACTGTGCCGAGGCAGAGTAACATTCAGGTAGTTTTAGGCGATCTCGTAGTTCTTTTAAACTAATCACGTTTATGTATAGTAGCGCTGCTACAGTAGAGAATATGGTGGTGGAATATTTCTTCCATAATAAAGATGGGCACTAATAATGAAGACCATAACATGACTATTCTCTTTTCAACTCCTACATAGTTCACATCATTATCTGCTATACAAATATATAAATATTTTAAAAAAAAATGTTACTTTTACCATGAGCAAGCATTGGCATGCTACTTGATTCCAACAAGCTTTATTTCTGCTCTAGTCGCAAAATCAGTACACTGCAGGAAAGAGGCAGGATTTTAGCAGTCGCGTGTGTAAAAAAAAGAAAGATGTAACGATAGTTTGGCTATTTATGCTGTGAGTATGGGTCTACTTTAGTACTGATTGAGATGGCTGTATGGCAAACAGTACGATAAACATCTCTGGGTCTTAATCTGAGCTTTGAACTGTGTAACAGTCATATCTGAAGCAAAAAGAGGCCTGCTTGGTAAGGTATACTTCCCTTTTCACAATTTATTATCGCTTCTGCAATGCATCCCTCCTGAGTCTACTGGTGAGAGGGGAGGTATCGTTTTTTTTTCAAAGGACAACCACACTGCGGCGGGACGGTGGTGAAAAAAAGTGCAGGTGGGCAGCCATCACGACGGGGGTGCATTCTGGTTCTGGTATATGGATGCCTTCTCTTTCAAAAGGTCCAAACATAGATGGCAGCTCCAGCTCCCTGTTGCACAAGTAGCAGAGGTCATTGTCAGTGCACATCATGCTTTAGAGAGACACCACCAGCATGTCGCTGTTCGCCTTGGTTAACTTCTAACTCATGTGATGCAAGGCATCCAAGTCCAATGGTACGGTTATGCCCATTTATTTATTTGAGGCAAGTGACTAAAAATGAGACTGATTCATTTCAAAGAACTATGACGTACAATCAAAACCAACACTTAAATCGAGAAATACCACACACACACACACACACACACACACACCTACACAACGTCACACGTTCCTCAGGCCGTAAAAAAAAAAAAAAAAAAAAAACCACATTAGAAATGGAAGAGAAATGCCTTACCCTCCGGCGGTTCAGACATGGGTGGGCTGAGACAGTACATGTGATAGCCTCTATCACAGTCATCACAAAACAGAAGTTGGTCCTGAGGGGGAAGAGGCAACAGACACTTTACATTACAGACGTCTGTACTCTGCACAAACTACCTCATTCAGGTTATCAGATGTTTGCAGGGCCGTGTCATGTCAGTAAACTCACGTCGTTCTCTGAGGTGCCACACATGTTGCAGCACTTGCACTCTATGCACTGCCAGCGATAGGTCTTCACGGCAGCCATCATCACAGGCGTGAACTGCAGGCAGGATGGATGGCCTGTGTCGAGAAGAGTTAATGGGAGAAGAAGAAGGGTGATATGACAAGTTTCAGTGCTTAGCCACACTTTTTGCATAAATTAATGTAGTGCTCTCTACCCTGCAGTCCTTTTGTTTAGTAGCTAACAGGACGGTCCCCACCTGAGCGTCCACAGTCAGAGCAAGACACCAGCTCCTCTGATTGGCCAGTCTTATGGTTGGTTTTGGAGTCTCCCAGGCAGAAGTCACAGTAATTATTGGGCAACGCAAGACCGTCTGGCCCTTTCTTTGGAGCTGGTGTATGAGATGAAAAGGTAAATTGAGCAAACTCAACATAGTGATTAGAGCACATTCCATCACTACCACTTGTTTAATACGAGATGGTTCCCGAATCAAATGAAGCTGTTGTAATACACGTCTTTATGCATCCTCAATAATCCAGGTAAGAAAATCAAAAGAAGGTTGAATCAGTTCATCTGGATACAGTCTAAAATTAGACTGAAGAGGTCACTTAGATGAGTGATGAAAGGTATCTGTCAAAAAATGTATCCAGATGAACAGATTCAACTTTCTTTGACTGTTGTAATATAATATTTTCCTTGTCCTGGACTCTCCAATAAAAACAAAGATGATTGCTCATTGTTACTCTTAAATCCTTAACTTGTACTGGCTATAATTTCAAATAACATGATTTATAATCTGAACTGCCAAAAGTCCATGAGCAGCAAGTCCTCTTTGGACTACATGACGCAGGTAGCTGACCTCATTCTAACAGTTAAATGTACCTAGCTTGCCAAACCATGGTGAAAAACAGCATAAATAAGCACTCCATTTAGGAAAAGCATTGTTTGACAGACTTCTACTGGGTCACATCATGTGTGATACCATAAAACCAGGACTTTAAATTCATGTAGTGTGTATATCATTAGGATTAAGAAAGAACAGCAGTAATAAATGGCCTGTTGAATTTGAGACGGCACTGGACTTGAGGTTTTCTACAAGTTGTGTGATGGATTGGGAGGCCTGAGACCTCTACCAAGGCTCTAATACTCACTTTTAGGTTCTTCGGGTAGGGGCAGGGCAGGCTCGCTGATCTCAATCTCGTCCTTCTCCTCCCCTTCCTCTTCTGCCAGGTGGGAGTGGGCATAGTGATAGCTCAGACCTGGACGGTTCTTGTAGCGCTTTCCACAGACTGCCACCAAACCAAAGAACACAACATGTATGAAAACACAGCGGAGGTGAGCAACCTCCTTACTGCATGTTCAGTCAGTAGTGAGAGTCATGGGTGACAGGAATTGATGTAATAATGAAATACAGATTCCTGGACAGATGGTACTAATTTTCAAGGAAAAATAAAAAGTAGCATTCCTTTTATCAAAATTGTTGCCCCCCCATTGGTCATCTTTTATGAAAGGGGGGGACATTTTCAAGTGGTTTGAACTATGTGAGAATTGAGCCATTACAGTGGAAAGGGGTGAGACTGAAATGGCTATGTGACCCCACAGACCTTTAAAATCTTTGGGTTACTCTTCCATTTCTCTTTCCACAAAAAGACAATTTGTAGTTCTGTATTTTTGCTATCAACAGACTGGTTCTAGTCTGGGCTAATGATAGCTGGGAAATGTACATCATGTCATTCCAGTTACTATAAAAGGATTGACTGACTCAGCTCGGCAGTGTGTGTGTGTGTGTGTGTGTGTGTGTGTGTGTGTGTGTGTGTGTGTGTGTGTGTGTGTGTGTGGGGCAGATTTCAAATGGAGCAGGAAAACTCCTAAATGTAACAATGTAGACTTTTTTCTTATCTTTACTGCTGTCTTTTTCTTCTTTGACCTTGTATCTCTGGTTTGGCTTCATGATGCAAACTTAATTTTGTTTTGGAAAAATGCTTACGAATAAAGTTTATATTGTTTTTATCAAATCTTGAGAGTATCTACTTATATGTCATCCGGTAAAACGCCATTAAAATTAATATTCATCCAGATTTACGCTGCATGTAGCACAATCTGTGAACAGGTCTTGAGAATTGCCCATGAGGGCCCCCTGACCTCAAGCTTTCATGGTCAAATTGTACCGTTCCTGGATCATTACAAAGTCTCCTTTGAACCTCACAAATTCACCATGGCTTAGGGGCCTTGGTGCGGACAAGCATAAACATGTGACATAACCCTTAAGGGAACTCAGCAGTTATGGATCCAGTCAAGGCTATTGTGGTTTTTCTACATTTGGGGAGCAAAAGACTGGAACTCTAAAATAATATACTTAATTCAAAGAGCAACACATGCAAAAGCTGTGAGTTGCTGAACGCTGTCATGCTGTCAGCCAAGGTTGTGTGTTTGTCGTAGCATGTTACTGGGACGGGCTGAATGGCAGCCAAGCATTCAGCACGGTGGAGATATCAGCCACAGAGACGCTCTTAGATAGATAGGCATCATTCATTTTCCAGTACTAACAAACAAAAAAACTCGGATCTGATTTTATTTTTTGCTTACACTACTTGCAATCAACGGTATCAATTTTTGTTTGAGGAAAAGAAATCAATGTTTCCCTGCCCTCTTTCATCCGGCTTTAGCGTTTATCATACCATCTACCAATAGAATAAAAAATGCTTTCCTAACACGACGTGATTTACTGTCCTGCTAAATAAATATCCTTATGAATCATCAGATTGAAGTAAGACAGGCCTTAAAGGTAGAATGAGTAGGATTCTCCTATAAAATCAATGTAAAAATAATCCCTGTCAATCATCACTTATGACCCACTAGACCAGTGTTTCCCAACCCAGTCCTCAAGGAACCCCTATCCTGCAGATTTTCTTTGCAACCCTGAATACCTGTTTGTAGTTATTCAACCAATCAGCAATAAATGTCAGACGTTGCACACCTTGCATAATTAAGTGCTGTGAGATGACTGGTTGAGTAAGTACAAGCAGGGCTTCTTATGCAGGGTTACAATGAAAATCTGCAGGATAGGGGTTCCTTGAGGACTGGGTTGGGAAACGCTGCGCTAGATGTATGTGGCGGTGTCTGTATCTGCTGAGACCCTGTCCTCTGCCTGTATTTTCTTATTTTGGTGTGTATGGGACCTCTCTGGGCATTAACCTTTGGGGCAGCGGGACGCCATAAAAACGCAGCGACCAGGTGCCAGATGGAGATTGTAAGCACACATCCAAGAGGACGCTACAACAATGGCAGACACAGTGCCGAAAAGACGCAGATATAGCGAGGCGGAACGCCAAGAGGACAAAGCTTGTTCCAAAACGAGAGTGAATCTGGGGTCGGCTTTCACCCGCTGGCGAGCACTAAAGGAGAGGATGGGAGTGAAGAGCGACGCGGAGTCGGCCTGTACACCGGGGATGTGTTCTGGCAACTGAGGTCGGGGGGCATGTCCTTCTGGTGACGTTGAGCCGGGGGGGAGAGGCCAACTTTAATGTTGTGTTTACAAACCGCAACAGACAAATCCTACTTCTTCTACCCTTAAGTGTGTGACACTTATTTAATGGAAAACCTTAGAAATTCATCATTCGAATAGGACAACGACGGTGCCACTGTACCCTCCCTCGCCTTGTGAGGGTGCAAGGTCTATCACGAGACGAGGCACAACACCCACAGACAAAACACTTCCTCTCTCACGCCCTAACCATCGTTCTCATTTCCCGAAAGGCAAACGTGCTGTTGCTTAAGCCGGTAAGGAAAGGAGGGCAGTTGCTCTGCTGGTCAACCCTCTCCCCAAACTGTCTCAGCCCAGGCTCCCGAGAAGCAGCCGGTCGCATGCGTAGTGGCTGTGTAAAGTGGCAGCCAGATTAGTGCTCTGGAAGGGCGTACGTGCACGCACACACACACACGCCGGTTCAAAACCAAGCAGAGGCACCATTTCGCTCTAATGAAAAAAGAAAGGAAAAAGAAAATGAAATGGGGAATACGTCTAGACAAAATGCAAATGTCTTCAGGGGGAAAAAAACAAGGCAACAAACATTGACGCAGTCAAAATTACACACGCCAAATTAAAAGACACAAGACAAAGCACAGAGAGACAAACAAAAACAGCTGCAGGGTCCAGCACAGTTGATTGAAGCCACTGAGATGAGGAGATGAGGTCTAAACTGACAGGATGAAAAAACAGGCATCTAACCCAAAGCTAATCTCTTCACTGCAAACTGACGCAGCTTATTAAGAGTGATTAATGTCCACAATTTCCATTTGGCTCCACAAATAATGGTCTTGAACTCTAAATTTGGCTGACTGAGACACTTGAACAAATAAGCTATTTCAAATTAAAATTTTATAGACTAACACAAATGTGCTATGACTTCACACACAGGGACAGAAAAAACAAAAACGAAACAAGCAGTGACAACAAAAGACAGGCAGACTGGAGTAAAAAGGAAACGAGAGAAATATACCTCTTTCAGAAGGTTTTGAAATATGCTTTTGTTTGATAGTGTCTGAAAAGGAGAAGAGAGAAAGAGAAAAGAGCACAGACAGAGAGAGGCTCAGAGAAACAGGCTCATAGACGGGCAGAGAAATCAGACTGTCAGCATTGACCTACCTGGCAAATGTGGCTGAAGGGGAAAATGATTCACAAAGAGGAAAATAACATTAAGCGATACAGATACGTAGTTTGACGACACCGAAGAAGGGGAAGAAGGATTTCTCTGAATGCTATGCAATGGAAGTCCAGGGTCAGGTAATGTGTGATCCCATGACAAACACGGGTTGGCTTCTTCACAGCCACACATAGAAATAATAACAAATAAGCACAGAGGGCAAAAAGATTTCAAAATAAAAAGTGAAATTTAAGATAAGACCACAAAAAAAGGGGGAGGAATTAAAAGGGGTAAAGAAAGAGTTTAGTCTTGTTTGGTTAGTTGCTGCTTAGGTCATGGAGACTGAAGGTTATAGAGACCTAAGTCTGAACTGCTATTGGGTCCCGTAGGCGTGAATAACCTCAGCACCACCCCTACCCCACAATGCTGTGTTCACCATCCTCTGAACTCACTGTCACAGGCATACGGCTTGTCCCGGTCCTCCAGTGCTGCTGAATCCAGCTTCTTTCGGTTGCCACTCACTCCTCGACCCTGGGCAGGAAGCAGTCATTATAAATCATACGCACATATATAGGTTGAACTCTTAAAAGCTGCATTCACTGGTTTATATTGCTTTACACATCCTCTCTTACCTTCCCCTTTCCTTTGCCCCTTCTTTTAGGTGTGTCCTCCTCATAGTCTTCATCGTCCAAGTCATCCAGGAAGTCATCTGGCTCCAGAATTCTCTACGTCGACAGAAGAAGAAGAAGAAAAAAAAAAGCCAATTTAGACAAGTGGAAATTAAGTCATTTTTTGTATGCTTTTTAGGATGTTGCGGATATAAATGAAAACCTATTGAGAACTGTCAGGCAGATCAGACAACAGGATAACTTCATGACCGTTTCATAACCCAATGCCCAGCCCCTATCAAAAATCTCCCCCTCGGGTTAAAAATGTCTCACTGGAAACATGACGAAGCTTGTTCATTAACCTGTTTAGCAGCGGTAAACAACTGAAGGAGCCTCCAACTGAAGCCTAATTAATGTACTTCTAAGCAGCAAAGGAATTTTTTTCTTCTTTTTTTTTCAAAGCACCTCTGTTGAACTCGAACAAACCTTTCTGATCCGGGACGCAGGATTCAGGCCTCCACTATAGTCACTCAGGTTGGGTTCTTCCTCAGACCCCCGGACCTCAGTGGAACCTCGCTTGTCCAAGGACTCCCCCTTCAACAGGGCTTCTAGACTGCTGCCATCTGACGACAACATGGCATCTTTCTTCAACCCCAAATCTAGCTCTAGGTATAAATACCAAACACACAAATGAATATACAGCAAGAAAAATTCATACATATGCATGTTTCATTGCACCATTGACAGTGGTAATGATGAACTTAAATCTTTATTTGGGAACTGTAGGTGTTACTAGGCACAATACCAGGCCTTTTGGCTGTTCTATAATCACCATCAACTGTGGTCTCATGGGTAATTGTTTAAAATTTGCCATAGCAGAACAGTGTATGAGCTGAGCTAGATCCCATGGCACCTGACTTCAGAGGAGGGAAGATGAGTCGAGGATCCTCTGGTGGGTGGGCTCTCCGTTTCTTCCTCCACCTCCGGGATGGGTAGGTATAGAGCTGTCCTGGAGCCATGCCTGAAGAACGTCAGAAAAACAACCAACGTCATTCCTCTGCATGACACCATGTCCAAATAAACATGGATAGCGGGACATATGGACTTTTGGGTGGCTATTTGTTTTACCTCACTACTGTGTTTTGTCTCGTGAAGTAAAACAAATACATTTGTTCTTCATCCTTTGCCTCCCCATACACCCCCTAACTACTATCAAAATAATGTTTTTCACCTCCATTATATTGTCAAAATTCTTAATGTGCAGGGACTAAGATGGCTGCACTGTACCCTGTCCAATCAACATTTTTAGATGACACTTTTATAATACAAAGCATTTTCAAATACTCCCCCCACCCTTTTTCTCCCCAGTTGTATCCGGCCAATTACCCCACTCTTCCAAGCCGTCCCAGTCGCTGCTCCACCCCCTCTGCTGATCCAGGGAGGGCTGCAGACTACCACATGCCTCCTCCGATACATGTGGAGTCACCAGCCGCTTCTTTTCACCTGACAGTGAGGAGTTTCACCAGGGGGACGTAGCACATGGGAGGATCATGCTATTCCCCCCAGTTCCCCCTCCCCCCTGAACAGGCACCCCAACTGACCAGAGGAGGTGTTAGTGCAGCGACCAGGACACATACCCACATCCAGCTTCCCACTCGCAGACATGGCCAATTGTGTCTGTAGGAATGTGTCAAGCCGGAGGAAACACGGGGATTCGAACTGGGAACCCCGTGTTGGTAGGCAACAGAATAGACCGCTATGCTACCTGGATGCCCCTCAAATACTCTCTTTGAAACCTGTGTGGATATACGTATGTCTGTATTGGTGTGTGTGTGTGTGTGTGAGAGAGAGAGAGAGAGAGAGAGAGAGAGAGAGAGAGAGAGAGAGAGAGAGAGAGAGAGAGAGAGAGAGAGAGAGAGAGAGAGAGAGAGAGAGAGAGAGAGAGAGAGAGAGAGAGAGAGAGAGAGAGAGAGAGAGTAAATCACCTGGTCCTCTGTGCCTCTTTTCCATCCAGATGTAGCAATTGCTCTGAGCCACACCTGTCTGAGAATCGAGGAACGGCATTCGGACACTCCTCTCAGCACAAAGCCTGGCATTGTAATTATGACACTGCTCCATGGCATCTCTGTAATACTGCTCTCCCAGCCTAGGTCAACACAAAACCAGAAACGGGGAATACTCATTAGCCCACCTTACAAAGAATCTCATTGCTTGTTCATGAAAACCTAAAGCTGGGCAATATCTTGATAGTAATATCGACATCATGATGAGTCTAGATCAGGGGTGGGCAATCTTATCCAGAAAGGGCCGGTGTAGGTGCAGGTTTTTGTTCCAGCTAAGCAGTTACACACCTGATCCCACTAATCAACCAGTAGAGTCTTTGCTGAGGAACTCAATTAGGAGACACAGGTGACTAACTGCTTAGTTGGAACAAAGACCTGCACCCACACCGGCCCTTTCTGGATAAGACTGCCCACCCCTGGTAGATATTACCTGGGATTTTGGTTATTGTAATTATTGGGAAATAACTCAGCCTCGATGTTGTCATTCACCAGTTTGAAAGGCTGCATTACAGTAAAGCGGTACAATTTCCTGAACATATCAGACTGTTTTAGCTGAGTGAAATAAACAATGTACGCCTTTACCTGCTTGGTCGTCATACCCACATTACTAATGATAATTTCTCCGAATTTTCTTGTGTGTAAATAACGTCTTACGAAAGCACTAGCAATCATCGCCAAAATATCGTCACATCAATATCAAGGTACCAAGTAAAATATAAGAGTGTTATTTGATTTTGTCAGTATCACCCAGCCCAATGAAAACCTGCGGTTATCAACACTTTGATACTGTGCACTTCTACGTATGAGTTGAAATTATCGTTAAAAGCCCAAATAAGTGATGACGACAAGTGCTTTAAACTCCTTTGGTTGTCTCTGTGGCACAGGCCAGCACAGAAGTAGCTCAGCCCATAATGTCACTGTGCCCTGTTGGGAATGCAACAGCAGGCGTCCTTTTATTGGCAGTGGCACATCACTGCAATAAACACTGTGGAGAATGCTCTCGCACGTCTGCTGTGTTGACTCGTAGTTTAAGCAAAAATACAGTACAACGCTGCAGCTTCCCCATTTTTGTGATAACTACTTTCACGAGAACAAAGGGGAGCCGATGGCGTACAGTTGAGGGAAGTGAGCCCTTTTCCAAACGGCTACTTCTTCAAATCCCTAGGGAAATCCGAGTGGGGTGTTTGTGAGTGAAGTAGGTTATGGCACTCGATTTTTGTTTGTTTTACGCGCCTCACCTATGACACTTGAATTTGTTTGGTCAGTGTGATGCCTGTCTCTTTCTTTCACACGTCATTATTCTGCCTTTATTGTATTATCAAGGACTTTGTTGCGTGTCCTAAAGCGCTGAACAAGTTGATTAGCATCATTAAATCCACACCTATGCTCAGGTCTCACGGAGAACTTGCAATCCAGTTGTCTGTACTTCTGCATTACACTCCTCCATATGAAGTGAAGTTTTTTTTTTTTTATCGCTGCCAGGCGGTAGACTGGAAAGGATTATGCATTTGGCCACGTGTGTTTGTATGCATCTGTCCAAAGCTAATCTCACATACTACTGGACCTCATGGTTGCGGTGATTCAAAACCTTTGAAAAATGTTTGTTCTCGCTACCACTGCTCCCTCTCTTCATTCACTCTCCAGCTCACTCGACCAATGCTGCTCTGTCACTGCCCAATCCGAGTCCACCGTAGATGTGAGTTGTGCATGCGTACGGTTGACTTAGATTGGGTAGTAATAGTGTCAAAACATCATGTATTCGGGTACGAGTCTTGAAAGTAAACGAGAAGTTGATTGTATTTCACAAGTCAGCAAATAATTCACTGCCGATCTCAGCACAGGAGAACTGGAAGAGCACTGGATGAACCAAAAATAACAACCTCTTGTCTTTACTTTCATAATATAATAAAGCTGGGTAAACCGCTTACGCTCGCACATGTGCAACTCACATCTACGGGTGACTGAGATAAGCAGCGACATGATCAAAAGTTATTAAAAGAATTCTGATAATCTAAAAAAGGGCGAAAGTTATAAAAGGAACAACTTCCTCTAGGTTGCAGTCAAAAAAGGAAGTGTTGCATATTAATTTCACTGCCGATCTGAGTCAAATGTAAATGTGTCACGTATGTGCAAGTGTTGACGGTTTACTCAGCTTTGTTATATTATGAAAATAAAGACAGGGTTAGAGTTAGACCAAAATGTTCACATAGCAAATCCTTTCTTCTGGAAAGTGTGAATTCATATTAGACTTGGTCGCATTTGTGCGAGGGTCTGCCTAGGAGGCTGTACATCCACAGACTGACAGGCAAAACGTTTTTATTGGGTAGAGTTTTTTAGCTTGAGCGCCGCATATTAAAACATTTTTTCCCCATATTTCCCATTCAATCGACGTGGACGCCGTGCAAAAGTCTTATAAAGGACTTCTGTGTGTGCGTGTATCTAGTTGGTGCTAATCTCACGAAGTGCTAGGTTACCCTAATAATTTTTGCGCAGTTATGACTGTATGATCAAGGACCTCTCATGGTTGCTGTGATTCAAAACCTTTGAAAAACCTGTTTTATACTGCAATCGAGTGCCAATTCCTCAGCTGGATTTTTGCCTAAGTCCCAGCACTGGAGAAGGGGAGATACGCAGGCAGCGCCTCCATATTTTCTCTTCTCCTGCTAGGTGAAAAAAGCGGTGGTTTGTCGCCAAGTGCCGAGCACCAGAGAAGGGGAGACACGCCTGGTGGAGAGCGGCACTCTACTGAGTGCACTTTTAGTTTGAAGCCAAAATGACCCAAGTGTAGAGGAGCTCAAGCAGGAGTCGTGACAACTTTCTCTTTCGGCTACACAACGTGCACCATTTATTCCTTCCACCATTACAACAACAACAACAAAAACCCGCGCAGCGAAAGTGTATCACTGCAAACCCGAACTGAGAAAACAGCAGCTGTAAACCAATGTTCCTACTAGCTCAATAAGGGGAATTATGTATCCCCATAACCACTACACAAGGTTGAAAATCTGTAGCTGTCCTGGTTATCTCCCATTTGTGCAGCTAGGTGGTTATGAAAAAAGAGCATGTGCCTCAAACTGTTCCTAAATATAATAAATCTAAGTTTAAAGATGAACTGCCCAAGAGATTTTTTTTGTTTGTTTGTAATGTTACCCTTATTCTTCTGTTTAAAACTAAACTACTACTCATTATTTAATTGTGAAGCTGCCAGAAAAGCATCCATTACGAGAAGAGGTGGAAGCATGGATTCCACATTAAACAAATATAACCCCGGGGATTTCTGATCTAACCTCTACACGTGCACAAATTTGTTATCACAAAACAAATGACAGGATACCAAGTGGGCTGAGTAGCCAGTAACAGGGTACATTATTCTCTGTAATCAGGAAGTAACACAATGTAGGTTTGTATTAATCTGTCAACTAAACCAACAAAACACTGTGCAGTCTTGTTTCTTGACTGCAATCATTCCTAACACCTTTTCAAGCGTTTCACTTCACCAATGTTGAAAACCATCAAGGGAAGCCTCTGCCTTTCTCCAGCCACGTCTTTTCCTATTCTGGCTCTGTGGTAAAAGTCGAAGAAGAAGTCGTTCACATGTTAACCGTTTGGATTCATGGATACTGCCACTGCATTTCATTTCGTGCAGTTTCAAAAATGCAATTATAAAATGACGGTCTGTTTAAATAAATTGAAAGCCTGACCAAAAAAAATTACCCAATGCCTTTATTTATGTTTATGATTAAGATTATTAATTTCCACACTGTTGTGCTGTTTAAAGTATCGGCCAGTGACAAGAGTTTTGTGGAAGAAAGTGCCATGACACATAAAAAGCAACGTAGGCAACACCTGGGTTTTAAAGAAACCGGGTTATTTCAAACCAAGTAAACCTTCATTGGTTTCCACGTCAACCCCGGTGCCATGGGAACCGCGCAGAAACGAGTTATCATAGTGACAAGGAAACAACGGCTGGCTAACAGCATGGCTGACATTGCCGTAAAAAAAAAAGAAAAACAAATCAAAAGTGAATCTTAATTGAAGCAAATACGAAAGGTTGCGGGGGGGGGTACTTCTGTGAGAACTGTAACTGCGTTATACCAGCGAGGCACAGGCTTTCCGCCAATCAAAGCATCGATTTCTCCACGAACACGTAATTAACCGTCTGTAGTAAAACGGGATTGAGTGAAGTTCGTGTTTACGAGCAGCCTTTCATTCATTCTCGGCGATTGGCGCTATCAGCGTGGCGCTATCGCTAACCAGGGTGACGCGCGCGCACCGCTCTAAAGCTAGCCGGAATCAGAATGTCGTGACGTTAGCACGCAAAGCCCCAACTAACGTTGACTAAAACTCGCCCAGTAACTAGCAAGGTAACGCTAGCCAGTTAGCTACAATTAAAACAAAAACAAAACACAACTTTGGCACTTATTCGCTTGAACGCGTGTTTGGCACACTCAGAACACGCACGAAACGGATTAAATTTAAAGATGTGGAAACATATAAATGTCATCTACGTGTGTGCGGGTAGTTCTGACTGGTAACACTTCCAGTTCCAGACCAGGATGTAGAGAGAGACGTGACGGAGCTCCGCCAGCGTTTACTAACGCTCGTTAAATCGAGTGGCAATTTTCGGCGAGTGGGTAAAAACGTCGGTCGGTTCCGAGACGTGACGGCTTTTAAAGTCCCGCTGCGCCGCGTCGCGCCGCGATGCGTAACGTATGTAGAAAAAGTGGAACACTTACAGTTTGACAACATTCTCAACAACAGCTGCCATCTTGCCTTAATACAATGGGAAACCCGCTCACGGGGCTCTTTTAGCCCTGAGTGTTGACTCGCAGGCTTCTTGGAAGGCGCGCACACACACACAAACACACACACACACACACACACACACACACGCACACACACACACGCACACACCCCTTTCCTGGTCGCGTTCAGTCAGAACATATTCTCGATTAAATTCTCAGATGGCAGATAAGATTTCAAGATTCAAAGGTTTATTTGTCACATACTTCATGTACAAGTGCAGTAAGCAGTGAAATAATTGTTTGGCAACTCCAAAACCGTGCAACAAGAGAAACGAACAACAACAACAATAAATTGAGAATAAAACAAGATTACAATTTAAAAAAAAAAGTTGAAAAATATCCGGGGAGTATACAGAAGGTGTATCCCGGTAATTACATATATACAACACAAGTCTGCCAATAGACTGTGTAGGAGCCATGTATTTGATTTGTGTTTCAGTGTAATAGTCCTCCGAGCACCAGGTAGCGTATGGGTAGAGGCTGAGGCGTGGCCACAGGAAATTGAAGTTCACGCCAGTAATCAGAGGTTTTGCAAACTGGAAACAGGCTAAACAGTTTTTGACTGTGCTTGGACAACATCGTACGGCTGTTTTTGTTTTAACTTTGTGTTCAAAGCTTATTGGAAGTGATGGACACTGGCGAGAAAATAAGTATTTTTGAAGACTGAATATCGTTTTTCTGAGTACACATGTAAACGATTCAGCCCAATTAGCATCCAGTAGCTGCAGGACTTACCCAGCAAACAACAGAACGTCCCCAGCACGTCCCCTAAAGCGCCTCTCCGGATGTCCGCTACATGTCATTGTGTAGGGGTTTTATTACGTCACGGGGATGTCTAGTAGACGTTCCCCTAACGTCCCTGTAATGTCCTCAGGACGTTCTCAACGTCCCCGGGACGTCTGGAGGACTTTCCCCTAACGCCCCTGTAGTGTCCTCGGGGCATTCCCTGAACGTCGCGCAATAACGTCCCCGTGACGTAACGGGGACGTCTACAGGACCTTCCCCTAATGTCCCTGTGATGTCCTCGGGACGTTACCTGTGACGTAATGGAAATCCTACACAATGACGTCTATCGGACGTTCGAAGGGGACCTTTAGGGCAGTGGTTCTCAACCTTTTTGGGGTCCTGGACCCCCTGCGTATTTTTGATCTACCCTGAGGACCCCTCCACCTGATCTTGGGGGAGGGGGGTTGCAATTTGATAGAAACAGTAGAAACTGCATTTTAAATTGCATTATAGCATTTATTCACTCTTTGGGGCAAAAATAAGAGCTTTCAGTTGTAACTTAGATATAGTTAACAAAACAGAATTCTTATGCAGTAACTTTCAGATATATGTAACAAAACAGAATATGTATTCAGTAACTTTCAGATATATGTAACAAAACAGAATATGTATTCAGTAACTTTCAGATATATGTAACAACAGAATTTTTATGCAGTAACTTTTAATAATGCAAACGGGAGCGAGATCTCTTATTAAAATACAATAAATTACACTTGTGAAACAGATGTAATTAGAGAAAAAAGTCCTGTTACCCTTTATAGTTTAGTTAGATTAAGGTCTCAGTCACATTTGAGTAAAATAATCCTATTTCTATAAATGTCATAGGATCTTTTTTTAAAGATATTTTATTTTCACGGACCCCTTGCAATTACACAACGGACCACTAGGGGTCCGCGGACCCCCGGTTGAGAAACACTGCTTTAGGGGACGTGCTGGGGACGCTTTTTGTTTGCTGGGTAGTCACTACAGCCTGAATGAGTAAAGTGTCTGAGGCAGATGGTAATGTGGTATAAGAGGCAGTGGTATTACTGACTTTGTTGAGTTTCTTCCCCCTTGTGGCCTGGGGGAAGAAACGCCTTCTGAGTCTCTCGGTGTATCATAATAAATTAAATTTAAAAAAAACCCCATGAGAGGACTCCTACTAAACACGAGGAGCTGCTAAAAACAGCGGTTTTCTTCGTGTAATGTGATAAAGAAGGTAACAAAGAGCGATCGACAATAAGCAGGATAGCTACAAAATATATAATGCTGATTTTACCTTAATCAGCTGGCCAGTTTTGAAAAGAGGATTCAGTTCTTGCATCAGCACCAAGTATGAGTCATGCAATGAACATCTGCATAATTCTGTATAAGACACAATATTATGACTTCAAGCCTGGTGTTGAAATGCAGTGGCCAAAAGGTCACATAGTGATTTATGCTCCAGTCTGGGATGGAGCAGCACTCAGGAGAGACAACTACACGCACACCTACGCCAGTGTATTCTGGGGAAATGCTGCTACCTGGCTACAGCCAACGGCAGCAACCGCGTCTGCTAACCTCTTCACTGCGCCTACAAGGCAAAATATAGGGCCCAAATTACGGAAGCGGAGAAAGGAAAAAAATCACAGTAAACTTATTCTTAATACATATTTGCGGAGGACGAGTCGTGTCATAGTTGTATTGCTGCCTTATACAGGAAATTATGAAATCCGGAATAAATCAGTATGAAAAGCCCCCAAAACTGTCACCTATCTCAACTTTCGCATCTCGGAGCGAACGCACCTCTCGGTCATTGCGGACTGCGAACTAATTCATGTCCGAGTCCTCCACTTCTCTCGGCTCAGACTCCGACGCGCAGTAATGCAACGGAAGCGACATACTCAATCAATCAACCAACCAATCAATCTGGCTTGATTGTTGTTGTTGACAAAGATTTGATGTTTCAGCATTTCACATGTATTTAACAAGTCTCGTATCGGTTGCTTGGCCAGCCGTTAGGATTGTCTTCAGCAGTGGCATAATTTTGCAATTCTCTGAGCAAGAATTCGTTGTCGTACTGTGGGAGTTCTCCACATCGAAATCCCAACAACCCCTCAAATACGTGCTGTACGGATTATAATGTGCAAAAAAATAACTTTTCGATTAAATTCTAAGATAAGAATATCGGTGCCTTGTCCACACAAAATGAAGTTTCTGGGGTTTAAAAGCAATCCGAGACCACCAGTTATGGGCGTGCTACTGCAGAGCATAGTTATGAGCACTGGTTTCGGCAAGAGCACATAAAATGTGACGGGCAGTAAAAATAATTTTAAAAAGGCACAATGGCGTCGGATTTGATTAAACCATGTTTTATTATTCCTAATATTAGATGTAGATACACAAGTCAACAAACATTATTTTCGATCTGTAATGAAAATGCTCCACAGCACACTGACATCGTGTGGAAGGGTCTGGTATTACAGACACATACCTGAAAATGGACAGCAGTTATAATTGTTGCAATAAGTTGCATTAGTAACAGTAGTAGTAGTAATAACAGTAGCAATAATAATAATAGTAATAATATAATAATAATAATAATAGCAATTAATAATAGTAGTGGTATTAACAACTCTGAATTACTCACAGAGGAAGGAACAGACATTTGTCAAAAGTAATGAGAAATGAAGGTTGGTGGGTGGGCTTATCAAATGCTGCAAGACGGACCACTGGATGATAAAATACAAGCTCTTTCTAAATGGCATGTTTCCTGCCTTCTTCTAAGAAAAGAAGCTCATATTGCCACCAGTCTTTTTTTTTTTTACCTGTCTACTTCTTAAAAAGTCAAAGAAATCTGCTTTCTTTTTCTGCAGAAGTGCTCTTTTAACCAAAAAACAAAACAAAAAACAGAACAGAAAAAAAAAACCCAGCCTTTAGCTCTCACCATATCTTGGACATCAGTTTTACATACAATGCTTTTTCTCTTTTCTTT
This sequence comes from Lampris incognitus, assembly GCF_029633865.1. Lineage (NCBI taxonomy): Eukaryota > Metazoa > Chordata > Actinopteri > Lampriformes > Lampridae > Lampris > Lampris incognitus. The sequence continues at coordinate 17,377,441 of NC_079218.1, forward strand.
TCCTGGCCAAAGCCCACCAGTGCTGCAGTGTTACCTTAATAACATGCTGCATCTCAGAAACAAATCACAGCCAGCCGAGTCAATTTCCACAAGGCCAGATCTCTGGTGTCATTCTGCCTTGAAAGTATTTGTGCGTGTGGTGTGTTGTGTTTGAGAGATTGTGTACGTCAAGTATGTGAAATATTTTTGCTTCAACGTGACCAATTTGGCCACGCTAATCCAAGTCATTAAGATTATAACATTCAAATCAACTGGTAAGGAAATACATTACAGACCTCATAACCTCCATTCACTCACGTGAGCTGGCTTGGCTGCGTCTACTGCCCAGATCATTCGAAATAGTGCACAGTAAACGCTAATTGAATGAGGCTCGCTTATGTCTTTGCTGTCAATAGTGAACACGATGACAGATCCTAGTTTGGTTGATCAGTGAGAAGGCTATTTCAGTGGTGAAACTAGGCTGAAACCAGATGGTCTGTCTCACAGAAACCCAATTGACAAAAACAAGGCCTGTAGTTTGGATCAATTAACATGAGGCAACTGCTGTCAATGTTAGATCAGGACTGCATTCTCACCAAGTCCGACAAACTGCATGGTACTGTTTATTTTCCCTCTTCCCTACTTTGGGAAACTTACATATGCGTAAATGGTGTTGCAGTGGGATGATGGATGAGATAATCATGCATCCCCATTGGTTACAAGCACGCCTGGGGCCAGTTATCTGCCAACTGCTTGAGAATTAGTGTGTGAGGTTTTAAATGACAACAACATTATACAAGTTATTTCCCAGTTGTTTGCATCATAATGGTCTATAATTACATTCCCGTGCCCTACTCTACCCACCATAGCCTGCCTTCATGTACTGTAATGCCATGCTATCACCAGGGCTGGGGAGACTGCCTGAGCACTATCCATTACAGATTACCGTGTTAGATACTCTGGTAAACTGTAATCAGAATAATCCGCAACAATCAACTCAAACTCCATTCCCTCTTGCTTTGGCACCAGTTTAAGTATTCACATTTTGTTGGACAAGATTTGTCATTGACAATGAACATCTGTTATTTCAAGGTGTGTGAAATGCATTATTGCCTATAGTTTCACAGTTCAAATGCCGCCTCCTATTCATTCACGTTTCTACGAGTAATGCGACAAATGTCCTTTATTTTATTTTATTTAAAGCATTTGATTACTGCATACAGCAACTGTAAGAGGTCGTTTTTTTCCCTTTGCTCTAAAGACTGCTTAACCGGTACCCAGTTGCATGTAGCCAGGTACTCCCCAACCCTGCTTACAAGTGGTCTCGCGTACGCAGAGAACGTCAACACAGAAGGGAATCGCAGGAATCGATGATACACACACACACACACACACACACACACACACACACACACACACACACACACACACACACACACACACACACACGTATAAACCTACGTGAAGTCATGCCACACACACACAAACACATACACACACACATACGCAAGAGCTCCGAGCTCTTCTTAAGTAACAATCTTGAATATATATTCCCTCTCTGTCAATAGTGAGCAGAGCTCTCTGTAGTTCAAATCCAACACGTCTGCCCGCATCTCGTACCTGGGTACCCACATGCATTAGGTCACTGCCAAGGGGCACATTTTAACATCCTTATATTTGTACCGTGAACAATAAAGCTTTTTTTTGGGGGGGGGGGTGAGGGTGAGGACCGCTCAAACATGGTGGACAGACTGGGCTTCTCAAAGGGGAAAGAAACAGTAGTGGGTTAAAAGTAAGGCTCATTAGCCGTCTCTCCGTAAGGCCGCACGACAAAGGACATCCTTCAACAACTGGCCAATCTCACATTAACGTTTCCATTCCATCATCACGCCTGTAACGAGGCCTTCCGACCCTGCCCTGCTAGCTTGTCTACCTATACAGTCTCACATGATGTGCTTTCACTTTGGGTTGCCAAGATGCCCCCTGCATCACGGCAGCACTACATGGCTAGATCAGGAGTTGGGTATCGGCATAGTCAAACTCCACATCTGACAATCGTCTTCCAGGACTGTTAGGTTCGTTGGTAATATTAGCTTATTAAAACCAAAGGTGAAAAAAAGCCCATTTTATAAAGCCCACGTGCTAATGTTCTTTTGTGTGTTTGTGTCTGTTTTTTTTTTGTGTCCGTGCATGTGCAGTAGGAAAAACAGCATCCAGCTGGCCACCTCTGATTAGGAATAACATAAACGTGCAAAATCCACAGCACTATAACACACACACACACACACACACACACACACGCACTGCCGCGCACACACACGCACTGCCGCGCACACACACATGCTCACACACACACACACACACACACACACAAACACACTCAGTCACTAGAAAACTAATCTTCTCTGCTTTTTACAGAAACAAGGAAAAGTCCAAAATAAAGCAGAAAAGATCACTCGGAAGAAAAAAAATCAAATACAGGCAAAATGAAAAGATAAAATAAAAAATAAAACCTCTTTAAATATATATAACTTTTCCCCAAAGGTGAAACTCATGATCACTTACTGCACACGGCTAAAATTTATTGAGCTTTATTTTTTTCCCCAAACACCTCATCAACTGTCAATCCTAGAAAAAAAAAACAGTACAAACAAGAGGCAAGTCCAACATTCTCCACTAGAGTATCCAAATTGTTGTTTTGCTCTACAACAGGAATCAAGAGTATCTACTGTCATATTTATTAGTATCGTATTTTCTCAAACCTGCAATGGCAAAAGATAAATAATAATAATAGTAATAATAATAACAATAATAACAGCAACAATATTGGTAAGGTTAATAACATCAATACCAAAACAAAAGAAACTGATGCGGTCCTCCCCGAGGAGAGAGAAAAGGGAAAGGAATCAAGAGTGTGCACCATAACGGAACGCCATCTTCCCATTGTTGTTGTTGTTTTTTTTTGTTTTGCTCTTTTGGGGGGTGAGGTGGGGGTGTAAATGGTGACACGGCTTCAAAATGACATGGCTAGTATGAACACTTCGTTGGGAGAAGATATCTGAACTAAACAAGGACCAGCTAGGTTGGAAAGGAAAGAACTGGAGGCGCGAGTGCACGCCATCCCTCCTGGAGCTACGAATGCTAACCACGTCCTGCCACTCCTTCAACGCCTTGGCTTCTGGCGATGCTTTCATTTGTTGGGTGCAGCTGAATGTGAAGCGTGGGAGCGGGCAGAAGAAAAGTAAATGACGGATATAAGGGGGGGAAGCGTGAGAGGGAGAGTGGGAGGGAGAGAGTGAGAGGGGGAGAGAGAGAGAGAGAGAGAGAGAGAGAGAGAGAGAGAGAGAGAGAGAGAGAGAGAGAGAGAGAGAGAGAGAGAGAGAGAGAGAGAGAGAGAGAGAGAGAGAGAGAGAGAGAGAGGAAAGTTTAGGTAAGCCACATAGCTGTCGAAAAACTCCACTGGACCAGCACTGAGAGCAATGTGTTAGTTTGACAAGGGTGCTTTTCCTTTCTGCCTGTTTCAGTTTGTTGAGAATCTGAAGTATTGTTTCCACTGACACTTTCACAAATGTTTTATTTTTTCTTGCCAAAGAAGCTGAACCTCTTCTCGCGGTCCTTCTCTTTCCCTTCTTTGTTGCGCATGGTCACGCCTCCGGCCTCCCCTGAGCCGGGAGAGATCGGAGGCATCGTCATCGCCCGGCTGAGGGCCGGTGGACCTCCGGGAGAGTCTCCCGATCTGCCTGCTGGAATGGAGCAATGGATGGATTGGATCCAGGCACTCATCTCCGCCTTGGGGGGACAAAAACTTGTATTACTCCTCTATGTTCAGACAAGGGCAAGGCATCCAAGAATATCACAAAGGATTAAAAGCCTTTTTTCTTTTTTGAATATAGCCATGAGCAATAATTATTACTACACTCTCACCTCATCCTTTGCTTGGAATAGGTACTCCTTACCATCTCCTAGCCTGCAGACAGGACAGAAAAAAAGGAGTTTGCAATGAGGTGCATGCACATCTAATAAGCTTTAAATACACTGTACATCTCTATTTCACCCGTTTTCTGTGCATTTCATCATTACATGTCATATTTTATCACCGTATTGTCACAGTTTAAGTTGTGTATTTCTTTCCCTCTCTCACCTCAGTTTGAAAACATGTTTCCTCTTCTTGTAGTCGTGGGCTACCTCACACACCGCTTCTCCCAGGCTAATAGGTACTTCTCCATGGTATGGAATGCCATTGCTTGCGCTTTTGTTGTCTTTATAGAAACCGAGACTGCCTTTCCTAAGGGCACAATACACATTCTGCCAGGACCTGCAGGGACGGAGGACACATCAGGAAGGACACAGGTCAGGCACAAATCAACGGTCAATCAAAAGGCCATATATGTCATGCATGATTAGTAGTGCTGTCAAAAGCAACGTGTTAACTTTTGCATTTAATTCAAAATGTTTAATGTGTTAAAACTGGTCTGATCCTGGTCTTGACTCGGTCTCGCCCTGCCTTGGTCTTGACTCGGTCTCAACCCCTCAACGTCTTGATATTGTCTCGGTCTCGATACACTCTGGTCTTGGTCATGACTTGGTCTCGGTTTGGGTGGTCTTGACTACAACACTGGTGTGACGCGCACACGTGACGAACACGTAATGAGTTGTGAATTCATGACACTTTAAATTCAACTGGCACTTGAATATGGGACACATTTTTATGTTGTTAACTATCATTTACATTGGTGCATACAAGAAACCATTGCCTTCTACGATGATATGTAATTTTAATGGCCTTGATGGTTTTTCAACTGGCACTTTAACATATAGGCCTGGGTTTTGTTATTATTTGTGTTGGTGCATATAATATGCCTTTCAAGCTGACAGTGAATTTTGATGGCCTTGACAGTTTTAAGGGAAATCTGTAGCTCACAGGTGAGAGTCTGTGTTCAAAGTTAAAAAGATGCTACTAAACAATAGCATCTGAATTGAAATATACTTCCTTTGTGTTGATTCTACATTAATTCTGTGATTTTACCTTTAAATATCTGTTATTACACGCTTCAGTCTTAAGAAGAAAAAAGCAATTAATCACTATTAATCCCAGCAAATTGTGCGATTAATTAGTTAATTTTATTTGATATATGTAGAAAGATCTTCCTTTTCCCAAGCTTGCATATCTTTCAGTGTGCCTGGGTCCCTTTAATGATGCTAATCTCCTTTTCCATGAAAAACAAGATGTGCAGAAGTCAGTGCCTTGCTCTTAGTGCCTCAAAGTTTACTAACTATGTATTGCTGCCACATGGATTTGTCCCATCCACAGACACAGGAAGAACCTGTGGAGAGTGATGCCTGTGTCTTTTCTTCCACAATACATGTCTTTTTTGTTCCTTAGTCTCTAAAGAAAGGATCGTCTCTTTAGAGGTAACCTGAAGATAGTCTTGGTTGTCTCCTAAATAAACTACCGATGTTAGAGAAACAGCGTGATCGCAGCATTCGTCTCTCCCTGACCTTGCTCATGCTTACCTGCTAGCTGCCTTTTTGCTGTGAGACTCCATCTCCTGTTTCCGATAGAGCATCCCCTCCATGGCCTCTGGCTCAGAGTCTGCTCCACCCCGGCTTGGCAATGTGGCAGACGGATCAATGCGAGAGGACGCCAACCCACTGTCCCGGCCCGGTCCATTCACTGACTCAGATTCAGAGCCCTAAGGTTGGATCAGGGGACCATGAAAAACGCCGTCAGTAAGAAGAAACGTGGGGCGTTCAGCTAGCAGTGAGCAGCAAACTAGCCATTCAAAACCACGAGAAGCCATGAGGACTCTAACTTTGACAGCACCGTGTGACTGTCTGAGAGAGGAGCATGGCATCTGTCTGGAATGGCCAAAACCACGGCCACATGGCATTACGACGACTTTAAACAAGACTGATGCAGTCGCTCAAACAAGTAATTCCAGCTGTGCCCCTTGTTCTACATTTTGCTTGACTAAATAACTAAAAGATCTTAATGGCAGTTTATGCAGTAACAACAAGGCTCAGCGTTTCCAGTTTTACCGATTTTGACCGAAAAATACCCAGATTTTTAAACTGATTTTCACCCGGATTTTATGTTTCCACGGATCCAAAACTTGTTCCTGTTCGTGTGAGGTTATGTGACAGTGTCCTCTTGTGGCAAAATTCAGCATGCTGGATGGCTTTGAAAAGTAAAAACCGAAAACGCTGAGCCTTGAGTATCAGCCACTCAGAACCAATAGACAGTCTGAATGTTTTTATTGGAAAAAAAAAACTAAAACAAAAAAACAAACAAAAAAACAACCTAACTCAAATTTTTCATCTTATTTAGCCAGAGGATACAGGTTTTGCTTGTAAAATGTGTACTGATTATTTTGACCTATTTTTCCATAACACGTATCTGTCATCTTCTTCCATAGAAGACAGTGTGCGTCTTCTTCAGCTGTACTAGAAAATGAAACCCAACTGCCCCTCAAATGTAGCCTATAAGATACCATTAAGATGTACTTAAGGAATCCGATATCTCATTTGGCAGATTTGGAAATAATTTTGGCAGGAAAACGTTGTTATACCCTTAAAAAAAGGGTGAATCCCCCCGTTTTTTTCTCCCCAATTGTATCTGGCCAATTACACCACTCTTTCGAGCAGTCCGGTCGCTGCTCCACCCCCTCTGCCGAGCCGGAGGAGGGCTGCAGACTACCACATGCCTCCTCCGATACATGTGGAGTCGCCAGCCGCTTCTTTTCACCTGACAGTGAGGAGTTTCGTAGCGCGTGGGAGGATCACGCTATTCCCCCAGTTCCCCCTCCCCCCCAAACAGGTGCCCCGACCGACCAGAGGAGGCGCTGGTGCAGTGACCAGGACACATACCCACATCCGACTTCCCACCCGCAGACACGGCCAATTGTGTCTGTAGGGACGCCCAACCAAGCCAGAGGTAACACGGGGATTCGAACCGCCGATTCCCGTGGTGGTAGGCAACGGAACAGACTGCTACGCTACTCGGAGGCCTGAAAAAGGGTGAATTTTTAAGCAAGATTTCGTTTTTATAACTTAATACGTTTAGATTAAATCTTGAAATTCAAATGAATGACCTGGATTTCCTCTTCACTTGTTAAAAGAGACCTAACTGCACTGAACTCAAGCAAAACAAACAAAAAAAACCCCTCAAGCTAACCGGGTATGGTGGTCAGTACTTTGTTGAGCGACGGTACATGAATTCAGGGTTATGGGACACAGAAACAGACAGAACAACACACACATACATAGACACAGGTCAACTTTGTGGAGCCTTTCATGGCAAAATGACGACAAATCCTCTGACTTACATTTGAAGAGTTAACCAAAAAAAAAAAAAAGTCATATCAACGGACAGAGGGATCAGTTTCAAAGCCTACATTGGTCCTATCTGTAGATCATGATCACAGCAACACAAAGCATTATACACTAAGGTCAGACAACTGTGGTCTTTTCAAATATTTCAAGACGTTATCCACCGTCAGGGCTTTTATTTTGCATTCACACTGTCCAACTTTGTCCCAGAGGACAGGAGTTCCCTCTCTCAAACCTCTAGCAAGAGCACAGTCAAAACAACTACACGAAATGAACTGCACACCCAACTCAGGGATGCTACATATGGGCGGGGGGCAATATAAATAAACCAACTAAAACAAGCTAGTGGTTAACTACTATGATTCCCACCATGGTAACCACTACAGTAACTGGTCTTGCAGTCACTCATGCCCTGGTCGATATAGACACATGTGCAACCCGAGAGGTTCCCAAACCTTCAATCCATGACCGGAATCTGATCATGGATTTGTGTCGGGCCTCAGTACAGTGATAAAACTCATTGACACTGCGTAGAGCATGCTCAAAATAAAGCGATGGTGCGTTGTGACACAGAAGCGATGGCGTCGCAACAGGAGAAGAGCAGCTGAACTGTAGCTGACCAGGAGCTGAGCAAAGGCAGTGAATGGGGCAATGAGGAAGCTACTGGGCTGACCACGGCTTGTTACTCACACGCTCCGGCTGCTTTGGCTTACACACACGTTTAGGCTCTGATTTCTTTCCCACTGACAATGACAGCGATAATGACTGGTGGCAAAAATGCAAGAAATTGTTAAAAAAAAGGTACTGCGGTAGGAATTTGCTCATAGTTTTTAAAGGCGTGCACTTCTAAAGACATTTTCTAGACTCTCACCCACATTACCACACAAATGAGTCATTTCTTTATCCCTTCCTCTCTTTACAAGACAAAAGTATGAGTGACCTTCAACAAAATACAGATGGAAGATTTAAAAAAATTTTTTTTTCTAATTCAGAAACATCGGTTTCCACGATGATTTAATTTATTTTCATTTGATGAATATCTTTGAAGTGACAAGGAAAAACTACCAATTTCTGGACACTCTGGGCAACGAGAATAGACTGGGCTGAACCTGACACAAAGGACACACTTAAAAACATACAGTGTCATGTTTTACATACAGAATGTGCTGACTGGTTAAGACTCCTTTAAGGAAATAAACTAATCTGTGGAGTGAATGTGGTGTGGACTGACTCAAGATACCTGTGACCAAATTTTGCCATAGGTTTTCTAATGTATGCCAGTAGGGTGAATCTTTGCAGACATCTGCATTCAACATTTGTTAAGTTTTCAGATAAATTTCCAGTTCTGGCATTTTACCGTTTTGTTTTTGTTTTTTTTCCCAATATCTCATTTTGCATCAGACGTCATCTGAAAATATGTAGTCTGGTCAAGTTCCACATACAGTAGATGGATAAGACAACACAGAGAATACAAGACATTACAGATTATAAACCTAATCTCAACTCATGCTGCATGGGAATTCTGGGGGTGAAAACTTCCTTTGTTACAATGCAGAAAGAATAAATGTAAAACAGAAAATATTCATATATTCAAGGCCAAAACTATCAAAAACACAGCTCACCTGTGATGTATCGTTGTCGCTGTGTACTCCATTAACTGATACAGACTGATTCAGTGTGGTCTGGTCCAGACTGGTTCTGGATGAGAGAGAGAGAACGGGGGAAGGCATTGTCAAATTATTGTCTGGTGACACAGAAACAACCTCCAGCTCGACCAGCAACTCTCCTCTAGTTTACCTGGCTGCAGACTCGTGTGCTTGACTCTCCATTTCAGATTCAGCCACTTCTTCAGCCGGTGGAGGTGTTGGGGGTCGCCGTGCCCTCTCCTCCTCCTCTAGCCTTCGCTTGACTTCATACTCCTCAAGCTGAAAGATCAGAAACACACCAACGTAATGTTTCCTGGTTTAAACTTAACACATCTTACCTCGCCTCTTCTTCTTAATGAGGCAGTACATACCTGACAGGCAGACAGACAAACCAATCCACACCACACCGTTAATGTCCCATCCTGCCAAGTCTACCCTACAACTTACGGTAGTGAGTTTCTCGAGTAGGACAAAGCGCTCTTCCCAGCCAGCAGCGAGCTTCTCAAAGGCCTCGTGGCGCTTAATCAGACTCTCCACCTCGTCCACGTTTGAGCCCAGCTCTGCTGCTCGCACAAGGGGCTCCTGCCCTGCCAGCCATGACTCTGCCACATAAGCATCCCGACCGAACTGCAGCACCTCCAGCACTAACAGACGCAGATATCATGTGAGAGTGAATGAGAGCGCATGTGAGTGAAAGATGCGATACAATGACAGACTAAAACACAGAAATGGCATCAGAAATGAACCACTGAATTGGTAAAATGACAGACAGGCACGTAAAACACACACACACACACACACACACACACACACACACACACACACACACACACACATACACACACACACACGCACACACCGATTTGTAAGTGGTCCATCTTATCTTGCCACTTCTTGTTGATCTTGTCCCTCTTTTCCTGGAGCTGGGTCAGTTTTTCCCGGATCTATGTGACAGCAAGTAGCAGGTAAACAATAGCAGCTTGAAGGGGGCATGGGAAAATCTGAGAGCATGACTGAACACCCGTGGCAGTGTCACCACCCGCAAAATACCTCATCAGATGCATAGTGGTTGTTGTCGATAAGAGTGTTGCCCATCTCAATACAGGCAGTGAAGCTGCCTGCCCGAGTCTCAATCTCGGACTTGATATCCTGGTGATTGGCAATGACCAGGCCTGCAGAGGATACATCCCTGTGAGAGAGGAAAGGAGAATGAGTGAAAATTGGGCAAAAAAAGATGTTACACATTCTTCAAATCAGATACTGCATTGTTGATTTCACCAAAACTTGTTGGAAGATTAAACAGAGGAGTGCTCACCTCGGACTGTCGTGGGCATCGATCTGCAGGTTGACGCCATCCGTCCAGAGCATGAGATCCCGCACCATATTGAAGAAGCGGAACTTCTCCACTGTGTCCAGTAGGAGGAGCCTGCGAGCCTGGCCAGCTTCCAACAGGCCTTCCCAGGCCGCCGTCACAGCGTGTTCGCTCCTGTGAATCTCCTCAGCCTTCTCCCCAGCATAGGCCTTCTGTAGCCGTGCTGCATCATCCTGCACTTGGTTTACCTGGTAGGTGGTGAGGGAAGATGGGACATTCAGTTTTGACTAAGAAAAAAAAATACACCTCCTCTTGACTACTTTGGAACCTCAGTAAGTTTTTAAGTTTAGACAGAATGCTGACCTGTCCACTGAGGGCCTGGATGTCATGTTCAAAGGTGTTGTGCTGTCTGTGGAGGTGCTGCACAGTGTTGAGGTCACGTCCGAGGTCAGAGGGCAGGGCCTCCCTCTTCTCCTTAACACGGCCTAGTGCCTCCATGGCATCCTGGTGGAAGCGGTGCAGCTCATAGGAAGCCGCCAGCATCTGTGTGCGTGTGTCAATCAACTCCAACAGGTCGGCCCAGGCCTCGTTCAGCCCATCCTTCCACTCCGCTACACTGGCGTTCTCGGGGTGGCCAGACTCAATGAGGTCATCCGCCAGCCCATTTACACCATCTACTCTCTCCTGGCCAATAGTACTGGTGTCACGAGCAAACTCCCGGAACTTGTCCCTCAACATCTGGAGAAAGAGTGAGAGAGAGTGTGGGGGGGGGGGGGGGGGACAAAGACAGAGAGAGAGAGAGAGAGAGAGAGAGAGAGCGAGAGAACAAGGTAAATGAAAATGGGGTCTCCAATTTCCAGTCCATATTGTACTACAGACCAGTCCAAAAACAAAAGATCTCTGTGACTGAGCTGATTCAATATCCAAAAAAAAAAAAAAAAATCACAACAAGAAACTGCAACATTTTAAGATGCAAGACCTTCCATGCTTTAATTTACTATATTCCAAAACCTAAAAGGTTTTGAATTAAGAAAGCAAAATTTGATATATTTTAAACATTTTCCGGATATGCAGAAGCCACACTGGTGTCATTGCTGAGAGTTACTCAGGCAAAACTCACAGTGACATGTTCATAGTCTTGTCCCAGTTCATGGGAGCCAGCGACCACCTCCCTCTCAGCAATCCACTGTTCCAGGTCATCCACCTCCCTTTTGAGCTGAGTCAGCCTCAGTCTCTCCTGCAGCCTTCCGCGACGCTCCTCTGCAAGGTCTTTTAGCCCTGCATACAACTTGTCCACTTGTGCTTGCCTTAAGTTGATTCTCTCACTGTTGATAAGAAAGAGTACAAGCTTTAGGTTAGTAACAGTGCCAGAACACTTTGCTATATAAGCATACATTTGTGGCATTCAAGTTTCATTGTGCAAGTGATACTAAAATATTCAGATGGGTTTGTGCTTCCTCAGACCTTTCTGGGTGTTCACTTGTGACCATCAGGCGGCTGCTGTTGGCTAGCTGATGAATGGTCTGGGCGTAGTCTTCCAGTGCCTGCTCCAGGATCTGGTGCTTCTTTACCATCACCAGTGCACTCTGCTCATCCTGAGGTCATGCGCGCGCACACACACACACACACACACGAAAGAGGGAAAAATGTCAGTCAGGTTTTGACAAGGTAGAGGACTGTAAAAGTGCAGGATGGGATATAGCTGCATGGCAAGCAATAGCACACAACTCATTTTTACCACGCCCACCTTGGCCTTCTCCTCCGACATCATGTGAAGCTCCTGTTCTCCCATCCAGGCCTCAGCCTCGGCTGCATCTGTGTAGAATTGCTGGGCGCGGTTAGCCTCCACAAGACGAGCGTGTCGCTCATCTGTCTCAGCTATGAGTTGGGCCCATAGGTCCCTCAGTTCAACCAGGCGGCCCTCGAGGGCAGACTGTCTCTCCCCATCTACCTGGCTCTGGGCCCTGCCTCGCCGGTGGATGTCATCAATACGGGGCTGGTGGCCCTGGATCTCCTTCTGTAGTGTCTGGATGAGATAAAGGATGAGAAAGGGATGTTTACTTATTCTGTTGTCATACAGACAGGTGAATATTTTTTGTCCCCATATTTCATTAAACTTCAAATTCAAAACAGATTTTCCAGAAACATTAAAAATGTACACCTTCTATTATGTCTAAATGCTAAACTCAAAGTCAAGTCAAAAAGAAAAATATTAACTAATGATAACGGTGATAACTTCCACAGTCTATCTCTGTACCTGGTTCTTCTTGATAAGCAGCTGCACAGTGGACAGGTCTTTCCCATGGTCTGTCGAAGTGGCCAGGGGCATCCTCTCCTTCACCCAGAGCTATGCAATACAAACACAGCGGAATAACTAAAGCAATCTGCTCTAGAGAGCCAGAGAACAGAAACTGTTTCAGTAATGCAAGAAAGATTAAAAAAAGTCTTTGAAAAGTCTTCATAGTCTTTCTTCAGCCATTCAAAGGTAAGGGTATCAAAGACGCAGACTGTATATGATTCAACAGAATTTCTGGGTGTGACTTTTGACCTTTTGAAACACAAAATAAAGAATTACAGTCATTTTGATTATTATTGTCATTTTACAGTGTTTTTTTTGTTTCTTAGTATGGATATGTGTGTTCTAGTTTGGATATATGTGTTCTAGTTTGGACATATGTGTTCTTAGTTTGGATATATGTGTTATGTATTCTAGTTTGGATATATGTGTTCTAGTTTGGATATATGTGTTCTTGTAGATTTTGGATATGTGTTTTTCTCTTTGTGTTGCACTGCTGTGGGCTGGGGGAAACGATATTTCGTTTCATTTCATGTACGCAAGTACATGAAGCGAAATTACAAATAAAGTGTTCCTGATTCCTGATTTTGTATTTGTAGGGCAGCAGACAGGAAAATATACATACATGAGCAGTTCACATAAACATAGTCCAATAGTACAGTATTATTTGCACATTTGTGAGGTTATCTCACTCACAATCTCATCCTCCAGGTCTCTGTTAAACTGATGTGCTTCTTTGGAGGCAAGTAGTTGCTGTCTCCTGAGTTTGAGAGGGTCCTGAAGTTGGCTGAAGCTTTCAGTGACGCGCTGCTGCTGCCCGTCCACCTCGGTCAGTCCAGCATCCTCCTGCGACAGGGCCAGGGCCTGAGACTGCAGAGCCTGTACCTCCTTCTCACGCACCTCCATCTGATGTTCGAGCATCTACACAGGGACATGGAAGGGATGTGATAGGAATCCCATTCCTTACTTTACTCCAGTTATACAAGGTCAGTAATAATACACCAAAATATTTATTAATGAACACAAAGGTTTTTCAGAATATGGCTTGGTTATGTTAATGTAATGGCAGAGCAGGCAGCTTCAGATCCAGTGATAGGAGATATTTTAGCACGGGTGTACTATAGGTGCTACAGTTTGTCGTATATCCAGGTTCAGCCATTCAATACCAAACATTGCTGAAATACCAAACATTCTCAAACCAATCTGCCAGGTACTTGCTGTTTACTTTGCAACAGCAACTAATCACCATTAAGGAGGTAATGTGGCTGCTACTGTAAACAAAATTGGTCCGAACTATTTTACTAGATAGCTCTGGGTATCTGCACACATGTTCACCCAAAGTAACACCAGCTCCTAGGATGTAAGTGCAAGTATTAGGATATATAAAATTCTATACCACTACAGTAAAAAGTCTTCCATATGGATTGCAGAAATAATGTTGATTTCAGTACTTTCACTACGACAGTTCATATTTCTGTTCATTTTTCCCCATCACTGAGAAACTGCCTAAGCCACCTAAGCAAATTAAAAAAGCATTGAGTACTCTATTAAATCAGCTTAGGTATCTCTTAAGAATCTTGATAGACTGGATTGTGCTAAGCCTGTGCTGAATGGTGTACCTGGTGCTTCTTGAGCAGGATGTTGACACTCGTTAAATCCTTGCCATAGTCATCGCTCTGCAGCTGACCCTCCAGGTTTTTCAGCCAGACATCCAGAGCAGAACAGCTCTGGGTGAAGAGCTCTGCTCTGTTGGCATCGAACAAGCACTGAGCCTTGGTGCGGGTGGTGCTCTCCAACTCCTCCCATTGGCGTTGTAGACCCTCTAGGGTCTGCTGGACAACAGGCTGCAGCTCAGGCTTCTCCATCACCAGCACCTGGCCCTCCTAATGGTGACAGAAACCACAGGAGGACAGAGTTTCCAATATGTTTTGGAAAATTTTTGCCCACAACAGGAGTAAAGTACAACAAAATGTGTTACTGAAATAATCACTAGTTCAGACCTTATCAATTTTATCTAGCCAGTCCTTGTTGGAGGCCAGCTCTGCCATGAAGGCTTGGTGTTTCTGCCACTTGCTGTGGAGGTTTCTGGCTTCATCATATGACATGTCCTGAGCTGTCAGCATCTTCTCATTGATCCACAACGTCAGCTACAGAGGGGAGACAATTCTCAATTAGAAACAGTTGCGACTAACCCCATGTTCAAATCTGTTACTGCAAAAGTGACAAGTGTTGCTTTTGTCTTCCAAATTCTGTTGCTTGTACGTGTAGCTATACTTAAATCCAAATTTACAAAGCCAACCCTGATTGGGCAGCTATTTTCTGACATTGCTTAGCTTTTAAAAACACAGCTATCCAACCAGCCAATATGTTTTCATGCACTTCAATATGATTTTTTTTTTAGCAACAAAGATAGCGTAGACCTATCATATTTGGTTTGAGGTCACTGTCCAATTAATTCATTTGCCACAGATTATAAATGTCTTGGAGGTAATCTTTGCCAATAAATATTGTGCATAAATATTGTGTTGCAACTGTGGATCCTGAGAACTGAGAATCCAGAAACCACAGTAATCAATTTCTTCTCCATTGGGAACAAAAGTTGAATAGGAACCAGTGTTGTGTATCTATTTCTTGTAGGACTCATGGACAAGTGCTCTAATGACTGGTTCGCTTGAGATGTTGCATCTCCATGTCACTGCACATTTGCATAAAGTTTAAACATTTTCAGCTTTATGCCCTTGGTGTTGTCCTGTTGCTGTTGGTTGCTGATGTCTGCCTGTGTCATTAGCAGTCATTGGAAATGACTGACTTCCTGTCGCTTATGGAGTTTTTGGAGTAATCGATGTGAACACTTGATAAGTCAATAACTTTATGGATCCATCATCATTCTGTGTAGCAATTGCCATATAATACTTTTTATTCTCTTTGACTCAGAGCCCACTGTTTGCACCCTGCTCATACCCTTTACATTTATCTAGTCATCAATTCACTGTTTTACATTATTATTACCTCCTGTCCATCTTGAAGGAAGTGCTGAAGTTCACGGTTATCCTTCAGCTTTGTCAGCAGTTCATTAGCTGCCTGCTTATTCTTCTGATGTCTGGAGAAAATAGAAAAATCGTTCACCGTTTTTACATCAAATAAAAGAGGAAAAGTTATACACACCGGTATGTTCATCTCTTATTTTCTTACTGTTGTTACCTTTCCTGGATGGAGTCAGCTTTTTCCTGGATCTTGTCAGCGTTGGCGTTGCCATCGTTGATGAGGCGCCGTCCAGCCTCCACCACACCACTGATCTTCTCCTCACTGGCCTCTGTAGTGGTCAGAAAGTCCTCATGCTTCTTAATGGCCTCCTCTGCTCCCTGAAGGCTTGTCGGCATCTCTGTGTGGGACAGGACATACTCCTGCACGGAGGGAAGGGGAATAGTAATGCCTTGAAAAGTCTAATATCCAAGATATCATGATTTCGTAACCTAGACCAAGATACCTGGAAATCTTATCGATGATCTTCCAATGTTTAAAAAGGGAATATTGTGATACACCATAGCTAGATAATGCACCAATGTTTTAGACTGTAAAATAAAATCAAAGCAATGCGAGTTAAAAAAGTGTACCTTGCAATTGCAATAAAGATTTATGTTCTATTTCACCTTAGATGTCACCTTGAGCTATTGTAGGATAGAGGCGCTCTTAAAAACAGTTTACAATTTAAAAAAAAAAGTTTAAAAACTATTTACGATCAGATTTGTCTGCCTATCCCAATCTTTGATAATTATACCGCAGGCATTAGTTTAGCTAACTCTAAAGACAACTAGGGTGAAAAGGCTACTGTACATGTTTGTGTAAGTCCAGAAAAATAAATTACGGTCACAAAGAAGCATTTTCAGTTGACTGCAGGTATTCCATTTTTCTATTTTCCATCAGACAGCTGGCTTTACGTTTCACACCAGCCATGACTCAAGCCATACCCTCAGCTTGCTATATTTCAGGCTAGGTGTGGTTTGGGCTTCAAATAGTCATGCCCCAAAAGTCTGAAAGGCCTCAAAATCAACAACACTTGTTACCTGGCTATTAAGGAAGGCCTCTGCTTGCTTTGCATCTCTTAGGAAGGTCTGGAAGTCAAAGGCTTGAGCCAATAGGCTATGGCGGTTCTCCCACATTCGGCGCAACTCATGCCACCCAGTGTCCAGCGCCTGCAGCCTCTGGGCTAAGAACATGTGCTGGGCATCTGTCTGACCCTGGGTCACCTCCTCACCCACTGCTCTCATCTTCTCATAGTCCTCCTTGTAGTTGTCTACCTCATTCTTGATGCCCTCATGCTGAGCCAGCAGGCTCTCAGACTCAGGCAAGGAAGTTGGTATGTCCTCTGAAGCTACAGCTGTCTGAGTGCGGGACAGCCAAGACTGGAAGTCATCAAGGTCCCTCAGGAAGCCCTGCAGCTTGCTGGCTTCGCCAAGTGACTCCTCACGACGCTTCATGGTGATGTTCAAGTCCTCCCACACCTCCCGAAGCTCTGACAGGCGGGCGTGGATCTCCTCAGCCTGGTCTGGGTGTTCCTCGGCCAGCTTCTCTGCCTCTTTTCTAAGGTCATCAAGCTTGCCCTTGAAATGAAAAAAAAAAACAAAAAAACAATTGAATTGACGAGGACGGTTGACAACATTGCCAAATGTGAAGCACATAATGTTTTTATATAAGCATATTAATGACAATTAACTATAAAAGCTTCTTTCTCTTTTATTGCTGGTTCATTCAAAGCCCAGCCTCCTCTCTTCTTAACCTTGATCCATTAGCCTCAAGCCCCTAATTTTTACATACCTGAATAGCCTCTAGGTCCCTCTCCATGCCAGTAAGTTTGCGCTGCAAGGCCATCACTCCAGCGAGGTCATTACCCAGGCCCTGAGTGGACTCAATCACCTTGGTCTTTTCTCTCATCCAGGTTTGACTCTCATTACATTCCAAGTGGTAGTTTTGGATGTTAAGAGCTGACTCCAAGGCTTGCTTTTTCTGACCAGCCAGCAGTTGGAACTCTTTCCATCTGGAGACCACACCAAAGGAAATACTTATAAGACTATCCACAGTGGCCCAATGTATACAAATACATTTCCATCTTAAAGATGTGGGTTTTATTATACACAATATGTGTACAGAACTGACCTATTGTTCAGCTGGTCTTGTGTTTGGTGGATTTGCTCTTTGTTGCAGTTATCAGAGGTCAGCAGCTGCTGTGCTACCAGGTTCACATCACTGACACGACTACCTAAGTTGTTCATTTCAGGCTCGAGTGTTTCAAACCTGCAGCCACATATAAAAGCATATTTAATGTCCAGCTTCATTCATGTAAAAATAAAAAGTTTACCCTCCCCCTAGGTAATATGATATGGTAGTATATGTATGACAATACATATACCACATTTACTGTATGTAAATGTATATGACAGTGAACATCATAAAGAAAAGTATGACAGTAATTATAAAGTAATACGATATACTGCACAGAAGGCTTGAATCATATATTACATTTTACAGAAAAGGGAGATAAAATCTACAAATTTATGTATGTTGCTTTTCAACTGAGATAAAAAAAATCCTTAGGAAGCAGTGGCTTGTTGAATTTTATCTAACTTTGTAAAAGAAGCATTGCCACAACCTGTTGGGCTTTTAGAGAAGAAATCTTGGTTCTTTAAAAAAATTATGTATAATATATATTTTTGTCCCTGTAATGGACTGGCGGCCTGTCCAGGGTGTCTCCCTGCCTGCCGCCCAATGACTGCTGGGATAGGCTCCAGCATCCCGCGACCCCGATGTGGATAAGCGGCTTGGGTAATGCATGGATGGATGGATATGTTTTTGTACAATAATATTAACAGCTCAGCCTTTATTATTTCACTACTGTGAGCTCCAAAGCCAATTATTTTAATACTTTTCATATTTACAGATTATATTCACTCCCTAAGGTGAACAAGGCTGCCAAGAGACATGTGCGAGCATGAAATGCAAAAAAAAGTATATTTTTCAAAATCGAAAAAGGTGATCATTTTAACAATTTTAAACTGCAATTGGTGGTTTGTATACATTAAAGCTAGCTTTTTATGCCTTTACCATTCTAAGAAAGCACACCTGTAACATCCAGATAACAATTTAAGAAAACTAAACACAGAGCCTTTCACAAAAAATATCCCTCTGAACAAATATTGCCTTCTTATTGTCCTCCAGCACTGACCTCTGCTGCACCACCTCTAAGTCCTCCAGTTTAGTAGGGATATTCATGCTATGTAGCCACTGCTCCTTCTCTTCAACCCAGAGCAGACAGGCTCCAGCCTCACTGAACATGCGATAGAGAGCCAAGGCACCTTCCAGAGCCTGGCGCCGCGCTGCTGACAGAGACTCCAGTTCCTCATAGCGTTGCTCAATAGCAGGCAGGCGACCGTCCACCTACAAAGCAGAGGTAGACATAATAACTTTGTTTTAGAATTTGCTCAATTAGTATTATAATCAGATACGAATAAAGAAAGATGACATTTAAACATATAAACCTGGGGGTAGTTTGTGTAGGCCTCTGGCAGTGCCTGGACCTGCTCTTGCAGGGAGTCGATGAGGGGGCGATGGCTCTGGATCTCCTCGTCTATCTCCCGCTGTTTGCGAGCTAGGGTCTGGGTGGAAAATTCATCATGGCCCACCTCCTGACTAGACACCTGTCTAAGTATCTCCAGGATCCAAGCATCCATGTCATTAGCATCTGTCTGAAACTGGTGCAGGGCCACTGCTTCCTTAAGCCTCTGCTCTCTCAACTGGGATGTCTGGGAGGGAGAAGGACAACATTGTTAATTGACATTTGGGAAAATCCTCTCACGGTTGATTGGATACAAAGCACTTTAATTTAAATGACACCAACTCACCTCTTCAAGATGTGCCCACTGTGCACGGATGTCTTCGATCCTCTCCGTGACCTCTCGAGCGCCGTAGTGTCCCTCCTGC
This sequence comes from Lampris incognitus, assembly GCF_029633865.1. Taxonomy (NCBI): domain Eukaryota; kingdom Metazoa; phylum Chordata; class Actinopteri; order Lampriformes; family Lampridae; genus Lampris; species Lampris incognitus. The sequence continues at coordinate 17,396,978 of NC_079218.1, forward strand.
ACCAAAGCCTCTCCAGCAGCAATGCTGTGACCCAGAGGGCCGTACCGGGCTGCCATCTCATCCCTGAAGGCTTCATGCTTACTCAGCAGGTGCAGCGCAGAAGTGAGGTCACGGCCGCAGTCTCCTCCAGCCAAGATCTGCTCCTGCTCTCTGATCCAGGCTGCCTCCTCTCCTAGCTCCCACAGGAACTGCCAAAGGCGCCGCGAGTCCTCCAGGCGCTCCCTTCTCTCACCAGCGAGCTGACCCAGCTCCTCATAGGCCCGACCTAGCAGTGACACCTTCTCACTGACCAGTGCAGGCTCACATGGTTTATAAGCTAGCAAAGCAAAAGATGAGAAGAGGTTAGATTTAGATCTTACAGTCATTTAACAGGTCTGGATAAAGCCATAACATTTGCATAGTAAATGTTTAAGCCTCACCCTGTTCATGGGAAGTGAATCGTTGTGCTGCTCCTTGCACAGCCTTGATCCTCTCTGCCTGGGCTGATATGTCAGCCTCCACCAGAGTGTGCGTCTGCAGCAGATCCAACACATCATGCAAATGCTTCCCACTGTCCTGTGACTGCAGACGGCCCTGAAATGAGCAAGGAAGATATTCATCACACATCTGTAATGACAAATTGTTTATACTAACTGGAGCAGTAGCCAAACCCTATACATTCTTACAGGGCAAGAGCAATGCAAAGACAGAGATACAGAACTGTACTTAAAAGGATAACAACAGAAAAATACTCCAATTTCCTCAGAAAGTGAGAGAGGTCATTAGATGATACAACTAGATATTACAACACAAACCCAATTAGATGTTTGGTTTCTGTGTTTAATCATTTGAAATTTTAGGCAATGGGAGACCATCATAGAGATGTTCAATATTTGAGCTACCAAAGCAAGTTAAGGGTAAACAAGGAAGTAGAATATCTTGAACAACAACCAAACTTTAAGGTAGTGGGATGTAGGACTTTATGTGGTATAAATAGGGTGTCTTACTGTAAACAGGAGAAAAGATTGCTGTGGTAAATCAGACTGCCGCATCAATACCTTTTGTGGTCATAATTTTGTTTGTGATACTACCTAGAGGAAAATGTCTTCTTCGCCTGCCCACCCCCATATAGGGAGGTGAGGGCATAACGTCAGCACCCCTTGAATTACTCCTTGATCTAAGGGTACAGTAATACACTCAAGGAAGGACACTTAAGGATGGCAGGCACTTGCTGTCAAAGGGCCACGAACACCATTCTTCTGAGTGAAGAACAACTTCAGTCCTCCATTGAGGGGTGTAAAGCTCCCCAATGTGGTCATGAAGTTAAAATTCCCAAACAATATCTAACCAGTTATATCAACTGAATTTAGAAGAAACAGATGTGCTCCACTACCAATAAAACACACATTTCTTTCTCTTTTTTTGCTTCAAGTCCCACCTAAATTGTGTGTGTGCCCCATTGACCCCCAGTGTCCCATCCAAACCCTACCTGCGGGTCTTTGCTCACAAAAAGTAAAGAAAGCACCATTCATGTATTAGCAAATGACTATTTTAAGAGGGGGTCATGTCAACAGCACATGCTGGTGCTGTATTTGTAGAAAATGTAGTGGGTGGCTGACAAGGCCAAGCTGTCAGAGCTTGAGGCAGTATTGTGAAGAACTCAACTGGATCTGACAAAAGGCAGAAGAATGCATTAATGCTTTTTTTAGCACCCCTGCAATCCATAGATGGAATAGTTGGAATAGCTGGCAATTCAAATTCTTACAATAACTGATTTGTATCGGCATGTAGCTAGAAGTTGGTCTGAACTTCCTTCCTTCATTCCACCCCCACGACAAAAGTTTTATTGCGGTGGGTGGCAACATAGCTGATACTGAATATTTTATTTTCATCCAAGACCCCCGCGACCCTGAGAGCAGGATAAGCGGTTTGGATAATGGATGGATGGATGTTGAAAATATGCCATCTGTACACAACTCATCATTGCAACCCTTTGATTGCCCTATTGTTGACTTCAAGACAATTACATCATCACCCAACCTATGCATATATGCAAAGGAGAATCAAACAGCTATTAATGCATTTGTACTTGGGTCCATTCTGACTGGTTGGTATAGTGACTGAAACACTAAACAGGGACCCCTGATGTTTCAGGGCCAACTGGGCCAGAGTATTCCACTCAATACTCTGGCCATGGCATCAGGGTATCGTATCTGCTGACACCTGCATAAGGTACTGCTTCTGACTCGCATCAAATCACAGACTTAAAGCACTGGCAACACCAGTATTAGTGTATGGGTATACACAGAGGTTAGTCTGCCATGTGACACACAGTGAGATCAACCTTAGCCAACCTCTGTGATGCCAGCAGAGCAGAACAATGCCAGGGTAAGCCTATGAAAGTCATGCTAATTGTCACTGTTAAACCAGCCCCAGTGCAGGGCTGACTGCATGACTGCTGTTATGACTCAGCATAAGTGTACAACAATTTATATGATTTAAAAGATTTAGGAGATTGCGTTTTAGTAATTTGAACAAGAAGAAACTGATAGCAACCCACGGTGCCCTGGTGTTTCATTCAACTAAAATGAGGAACTCTGCCTAAAGTAACCTATCTGGCTTAAATCACAAAGTGGAAATGCACTGCCTGGTGCAAAAGATGAAGTAGCTGATGATGATGATGATATAATTTAATTATCCCCGTAGGGAAATTACGCTCTGCATATAACCCATCCTAGTTGTGTAGCTAGGAGCAGTGGGCAGCTGCCGTGCAGCGCCCGGGGAGCAACTCCAGTGTGTCTTGCCATGCCTCGGTCAAGGGCACAGACAGGAGTCTTAACCCTAACATGCATGTTTTTTGTTTTTTTTTTTTTTTGGTGGGGGAAATTGGAGCATCCAGAGAAAACCCACCGCAGACATGGGGAGAACATGTAAATGCCACACAGAGTATAACCTGGGATGACCCCAGGGCTGGACAACCCCGGGGCTCGAACCCAGGACTTTCTGCTGTGAGGCGACAGCGCTAACCACTGTGCCACCATGCCGCCCCAGCTAGCTAAGTAACTGTAATTCATATGTAAGACTTTTATCTCTGTGCAGCTCAGATTTCTTAAGCAATATTACAAAACAGGTTTTGCCTACACCTATTTAATACAGATGACCCATGTGCAGCTTATGTCAAGTGCCCACTACGTGACTTTAGAAATCCTAAAATCATTGTACCGCTCACACTACAACACGTTTTGTCTTGACATCTATCTTCTTGTTGATGCACTGGTGGGTACACTACACAACTGATCTGCAGACGAGGTTCACAAATTCTAACATCTTGGACCTGGAGGGTGAACAATCCTCTCCCAAAACTCCACTGGCTCACAAAAACACAAGTTAGAGGCATGTTTTTGTAAAGTGACTTTGCCAAAACGGAATCTGATGTGGAAGAGCAGCTTGTGATCAAGTTGTTTGTGCACTAATCTGTGCTGATAAACGGGCAGGGACAAAAAAAGTAAACTATGCAGGAGAGAATGGTTGCGGACATATGGGCAGTGAGGATTGTCTGTGTTTTGAGGTTGTTCTCACCTTACCCTTGGTTGCCTCTCTTTCTCTCATTAGCTACTCACAACAGAAGATTTGGTACCGATAAATTCAAACATGCTTGAAAATGTCAGGGTGTCTGGGACAAGTAACAGACTGGGTTAGGACATGTCTTTGGGCCACTCATACTAGAAGAGCGTCAATGACAGGCACGAGTGCCAATCTGACTCCAATTCTTGAGGTTTTTTGCGCAGATTTTTTTTTGCACAGATTTTTCTGGGACAGGTAGATTGGGGCTAAAACAGTGTAGTGTTCAATTCCCCCTCTCTCTCTTTCTATCTCTCTCTCTCTCTGGATGGTCTGATGACTTTGGGATCTAGGATCCTGTTTGTGGTGCGCCTCGTCTTCCCTTGATCGCAGTCCCATACTCCTGGAGATTTAAGCTATCATTTGCATTGTTCTTGTTCATAATTGCATTTACATCATTTGTTTTGGCTACGACTAATTTGCAATTTTTGGCACTTTGGTCCAACCAGCTCTTGACTGCTTCTGTGAGGTTGGTTGAAATTGAGTTGCTTAACATCTTGAATGATCCCAGATTCACTCCATTAAGCTTTGCACTGTCCGCTTACACTTTTTATGGCCTAATCTTTATGGCCTAAATTTGCTTTACTATATCATATGTATTTACTGTATATATTCTACATTACCTCGCTCTATGTGTAATCTCTTCTTGTACATTGTAATTATGTTACTCTTGTCTACTCGGCATTCAACACCCACTGTATGTCTGTCTGTCATGGAAGATGGATCCCTCCTCTGTTGTTTTTCCTGAGGTTTCTCCCATTTCTTTCATGATAAGGTCTTTCTTGTGGTGTTTTTCTCATCTAAGTC